>NW_020692275.1:0-5645 GCF_002925995.2 Terrapene triunguis
TGCTTCTGTTTTCCCTGCCAGCTCAGGACTCCAGCACCCTGTCTTGCTGAATTAGACACTCCAGTCCACTTCAACACAGACCCAGGGTCTGAATCACTTGTCCCAAAGCTGCAAGTTTACCTGAAAACAGCTCATAGAAGTTTGCTTGTCTTTAGCACTCAGATGCCCAACTCCCAATGGGGTCTAAACCCAGATAAATCCGTTTTACCCTGCATAAAGCTTATGCAGAGTAAACTCATAAATTGTTCGCCCTCTATAACACTGATAGAGAGATATGCACAGTTGTTTGCTCCCCCAGGTATTAATACATACTCTGAGTAAATTACTAAATAAAAAGTGATTTTATTAAATACAGACAGTAGGATTTAAGTGGTTCCAAGTAGTAACTGACAGAACAAAGTAAGTCACAAGCAAAATAAAATGCGCAAATCTATGTCTAATCAAACTGAATACAGATAATCTCACCCTCAGAGATGCTTCAGTAAGTTTTTTCTCAGACTGGACACCTTCCAGGCCTGGGCACAATTCTTTCCCCTGGTACAGCTCTTGTTCCAACTCAGGTGGTAGCTAGGGGATTCTTCATGATGGCTCCTCTCCCACTCTCTTCTGTTCCACCCCTTTATATATCTTTTGCATAAGGCGGGAACCCTTTGTCCCTCTGGGTTTCCCCCCCCCCCACTGGAAAAGCACCAGGTTAAAGATGGATTCCAGTTCAGGTGACATGATCACATGTCACTGCAAGACTTCATTACTCACTTGCCAGCACACACATATGCAGGGAGACTCACAGGTAAACAGCCATCTGCAGACAATGGGAGTCATCAAGATTCCAAACCATCATTAATGGCCCACACTTTACATAATTACAATAGGCCCTCAGAGTTACATTTTATATTTCTAGTTTTGATACAAGAGTGGTACATTTATGCAAATAGGATGATCACACTCAGTAGATTATGAGCTTTGTAATGATACTTTACAAGAGACCTTTTGCACGAAGCATATCCCATTTGCATTATAGTCACTTATTATCAAATTTTTATAAAACTATCCCAGGTACATTATATTCACTTATTATCATGTTTCTATAAAACCATATAGACTGCACAACGTCACAGGCTCACCAAATGAAATTAATAGGCAGCAGGTTTAAAACAAACAAAAGGAAGTATTTCTTTACACAACACACAGTCAACCTGTGGAACTCTTTGCTAGAGGATGTTGTGAAGGCCAAGACTATAGTTCAAAAAAGAACTAGATAAGTTCATGGAGGATAGGTCCATCAATGGCTATTAGCCAGAATGGGCAGGGATGCAAAACCATGCTCTGCAGTGTCCCTAGCCTCTATTTGCCAGAAGCTGGGAATGGGCAACACAGGATGGATCACTTGATGATTACCTGTTGTGTTCATTCCCTCTGGGTCACCTGGCATTGGCCACTGTCGGAAGACAGGATACTGGGCTAGATGGACCATTGGTCTGACACAGTACGGCTGTTCTTATGAAACAATCATTTTTAAAACCTTCCAAAGCAACACAAATGATTTCTGTGCATTTACCGTCTTAAAAATAGTTTAGAGACAGTAAAGTCATAGAATCATAGAACTGGAAGGGACCTCGAGGGGTCATCTAGTCCAGTCCCCTGCATTCAAGGCAGGACTAAGTATTATCTAGAGTGGATCATCTCTGACAAGTGTTTGTCCAATCTGCTCTTAAAAATCCCCAATGATGGAGATTCCATCAAGTCCTATAATTATGTTTCCAGTTTTCTTTTAAGGTGGAATATGTCAAGCGTTTGATGGGTGTTTTGGTTAAACTTTATTAGCGAACACTGAAACTATTTCCATCCGAACTTTAAGGCTAAGGAATTAAATATTTGTGGGTAGTGATGTGTCCCTTAAAAGTCCCTTATTAAAAAGAACTCTATGCCACTTGTAATACTCTTCTCAATAAACATCAGAAATGTGCACTATCCATTGTAGTTTAAAGTGGTTTAGGCCATCAGTGCAAGAAGTGTTAACAGACTCCTTTCTTTGAAACATTTTAATTACTGAGGTGTGATTAAAGTGGCATTAATAATTGTTCAATCAAGCATCCTGCACTAGAAGTGAAAATGTGTGTTTGAAAACACTCAGCAATCATTAAACAGTTGGTGAAGCCAAAGAGATAGGAGCCTTTAGAGCACATGTAGATTAGAATTTGTCTTTCTGGATGCTTGTGTTTAGCAATTTTAATGAGAGTTTAAAATACATTATCAGACAAGGGGAATATGCATGTAAGGGTTTTTTGAAGTCAGAGGAGATACATAAGTAGGATATTTTCTTCTTTTGCAGGCATGCATGGAGGTGGTGGGCTGGGGGAGGAGAAGGAGCTGGTCTAAAGAAGCTTTTGTATTTAGGTTACACTTTTTTAGAGAATGGTGAAACATACTAATGCACCACAGGAAAGAATGAAGATAAAACTGTATATTAAGGATTCATAGATGGGAAACCTAGTCAGTTTAAAGAAGAAAACAATTAAATTGAGGCAGGTTTAGAATCTGAAATTACAAGTCCCGCTGCCAGTTATTGTGGTTTTACATTTTCCTATTTTAAAACATCTTTCCCGTTGCTGTATGAAAGACCCACAAGAACAATAGTGGAAATTGACTTAGTGGCTATACAGTGGAAACAGTGCAAATGATTATTCAGTAGGTGCTGTCAAATGCACAGAGCAAATTCTCAGTTATATCTAATCTGTCTATCAATGCATTTGTAAGGCCCTGATCATGGTAGTATTTATAGTAATACTTTATAGTGTATTTATAATATATACTTTATAATAATCTTAGGTGTTTTATAATAGTAGGTAAAAAAACAAGAAGCCTTTCAGAGAGAGAGAGTGATTTTTAAATTGAATGGGGTCCTTTTACATTGTCTGTGTGGAAATTTGAGGGGTTTATTTATGACAGCTATGTTTCAATTAACAAAAAGAGTTAATTATTTGAAAAGTTCTTTATTTTAAAGGTGTCCTGTAAATACTTTATCAAAAAAAAGTGATTGTGTGTTGAGTGCTCCAAATAGCAAAGGTAAAGGGGGTTTTCACCCTATAGTTACATTAAAGTCTCCTCTTTTTTTTTTTTTTTCCAGTCCCACTTAAATTGCAGTCCCATGCTCCTGCCCATCTGTGATGCTCCAGCATGCACCCTATTGTGATGTCATAGCTAATAATAATTCTACAGCAACTTTAAACCAAAGATCTAAAAGCACTTTACAATCATTAGCAGATTAAGCTTCACAATACCTCTAGGAGGTAACTTTATAGTGATCGCGTCATTAAAAATGCAGATACTTCTGAGGTGGAAAAATAGTAGCTGTATAACAGAGCACAGCAGTCTTGCATAACATTTTAGCACAGGAGGTGAAGTACACTGATCCAGCTGAAAGTGCTGAGGGAATGTAAATAGGCAGAACATAATTGGCCAAGTTCCCAGGGAAACCCACAGTGCATGGAATCGACCTATAGGGATTGTACAGCACCTGGCACACTGGGGCTCTGATCGTAGTCTGGGCCTCTGGACACTACTGTAATACGAATAATAAATAGTAGTAGCAGGGTCAGGTCAGTGATGTGTTGGGAGGCAGTGTGGTCCAGTGGATAGGGCACTGGATAGGTGCTCGGGGTTCTATGCCTGGCTGTGCCACTGGCCAGCTAGGCGACGTTGGACAAGTCCAGTCATCTCTGTCTACCTCAGTTTCCCCTTCTGTGAAAGGAGGATAGTGGTACTTATCCTCTTTGTGATCTTCAGCTAAAAAACGCTAAACTAGGTACTCTTGCTCTAGTTATAGGCCCAGTTTAGTAATATTTTTTATCTTCTATCCCAAAAGATATTAAATAATGGAAATGCAAAACCCCATTCCAATCCCATGTCACATACTTTTAAAATATGACTTCTCTCATCCTATGTGAGTCAGTGCCAATACCCACAAGGGGTTGTGAGTATTGGCACTGGATGTGATGTCACAACGTGGTGAATGCTGGAGCATTTTCAGCCAAATGGGAGCCAGCCAGCCAAGCTTTGGAGGCCCTGGAATGAAATGTTAAAATGAATGGGTCAAATTCTGTGCTGGTGTCATATGGACGACTTGGCCCAATATGTTGAAGGCTCCTGTGAATCTGTGGCATTCAGCACATAGAATACCTATAGCTCATTTTGTGTAGCACACACTGAAGACCCAAATATGGTGTCAGATATTTTCTCTGGTACATCTATGGATACATTTTGTAATATGTGGTTTAAAAAAAACCTGTAGGGCCTGTTTCTTCACCTTCTACGTCAGTTTTATGCTGGTGTAACTTCACCGAAATCAGTGGATCTAGAGCAGCGGCGGCTCCAGGCACCAGCGCTCCAAGCGTGTCCCTGGGGCGGCAAGCCACGGGGGGCGCCCTGCCGGTTCCTGCGAGGGCGGCAGTCAGGCAGCCTTCGGTGGCTTGCCTGCCGGAGGTCCCCAGTCCCACGGATTCGGAGGCGCTTTGGTGGCGGGTACGCCAAAGCCGCGGGACCGGCGGACCTCCCGCAGGCATGCCGCCTAATCCGCGGGACCGGGGACCTCCCAGAGGTATGCCGCCAAAGGCAGCCTGCCTGCCGTGCTTGGGGCGGCAAAAAAGGTAGAGCCGCCCCGATCTAGAGATCTTGGATTTATGGCTTAACTGGATTGTTTGGGTGGGGTTGGTGAAGATTCTCCAGCACACCACATCTACCAGCTTGGGACTAACTCTCAAAGGGGAATGTGGTTTATCCAAAAAGGATAATCTGTAGCACAATACATGACAAGTCAGATTCTTCCATTCCTGAAATGTGTTTTGATGATGATGGAGATTGGCTTAAATCATAAGTGGCTTATGCATGGGTTTAGACCCCCAGACAAACTTGCCTTTGGGGCTAGAACTGAGCCGGAATAGCCTGTGTATATCCTACTAGTACTTGGCAGCTAGATACCAGCCAGACCTATTCTGAGGGCTTCGCTGTAACTGCTTAACAGGAGACTGTTCTCATGGTGTGAAACCAGGGCCCTGCAGAGGTTGTGATGAGAGGTTCTGTGGAAGAGAAGAGAGGATTGTGACGGGTTGGATCACAGAAACCCCCTTGGGAGCTGCCACCTGATGTGCCAAGACTACCCTTGCTTCTGTTTTCCCTGCCAGCTCAGGACTCCAGCACCCTGTCTTGCTGAATTAGACACTCCAGTCCACTTCAACACAGACCCAGGGTCTGAATCACTTGTCCCAAAGCTGCAAGTTTACCTGAAAACAGCTCATAGAAGTTTGCTTGTCTTTAGCACTCAGATGCCCAACTCCCAATGGGGTCTAAACCCAGATAAATCCGTTTTACCCTGCATAAAGCTTATGCAGAGTAAACTCATAAATTGTTCGCCCTCTATAACACTGATAGAGAGATATGCACAGTTGTTTGCTCCCCCAGGTATTAATACATACTCTGAGTAAATTACTAAATAAAAAGTGATTTTATTAAATACAGACAGTAGGATTTAAGTGGTTCCAAGTAGTAACTGACAGAACAAAGTAAGTCACAAGCAAAATAAAATGCGCAAATCTATGTCTAATCAAACTGAATACAGATAATCTCACCCTCAGAGATGCTTCAGTAAG
>NW_020692276.1:0-4884 GCF_002925995.2 Terrapene triunguis
CACGTTTACACTACGAAGCCCTTTCTGTCGACTTAAAGGGCCCTTTAAACCGGTTTCCTAACACCACCTCGACAAGGGGATTAGCGATAAAATCGGCCTTAGGGGGTCGGAATTGGGTTAGTGTGGACGGAATTCGACATTACTGGCCTCCGGGAGCTATCCCACAGTGCTTCATTGTGACCGCTCTGGACAGCACTCTCATCTCAGATGCACTGGCCAGGTAGACAGGAAAAGCCCCGCGAACGTTTGAATTTCATTTCCTGTTTGCTCAGCGTGGAGAGCACAGGTGACCATGCAGAGCCCATCAGCACAGGTAACCGTGATGGAGTCCCAGTCCCAGTCCCAGGATCGCAGAAGAGCTCCAGCCTGGACCGAGCGGGAGGTACGGGATCTGATCGCCATCTGGGGAGATGAATCAGTGCTCGCCGAACTCCGAAGCAGTAAAAGAAATGGCAAAACATTAGAAAAGATCTCCAAGGCCATGAAGGACAGAGGCCATAACAGGGATGCACAGCAGTGCCGCGTGAAAATTAAGGCGCTAAGGCAAGCCTACCACAAAGTCAGAGACGCAAATGGAAGGTCCGGGGCAGAGCCGCAAACATGCCGCTACTACGCGGAGCTGCATGCCATTCTAGGGGGTGCAGCCACCACTAGCCCAAGCGTGTTCTATGAGTCCCTCTCTGCAAACGGGGAAGCGGGTTCGGCGGACGAGGAAGATGAGGATGGAGAGAACATAGATAGCTCACAGCAGCAAGGAAGCGGAGAAACCAGTTACCCCAACAGCCAGGATATGTTTGTCACCCTGGACCTGGAACCAGTGACCCCCGAACTCACTCAAGACCCTGAGGGCACACAGGGGACCTCTGGTGAGTCTACCTTTGCAAAAATTACACATGGTTTAAAAACAAGCGTGTTTAATGATTAATGATTAATTTGCCCTGGCAATCGCGGCCAGTACAGCTACTGGAAAAGTCTGTTAACGTGTATGGGGATGGAGCGGAAATCCTCCAGGGACATCTCCAGAAAGCTCTCCTTCATGTAATCCCAAAGCCTTTGCAAAAGGTTTCTGGGGAGGGCTGCCTTATCCCGTCCGCCATGGTAGGACACTTTACCACGCCAGGCCAGTAGCACGTAGTCTGGAATCATTGCATAACAAAGCATGGCAGCGTATGGTCCCGGTGTTTGCTGGCATGCAGACAACATCCATTCCTTATCTCTCTTTGTTATCCTCAGGAGAGTGATATCATTCACGGTCACCTGGTTAAAATGGGGCAATTTTATTAAGGAGACATTCAGAGGTGCCCCTTCCTGCTCTGCTGAACAGAAATATACCCCGCTGTTAACCACGCGGTGGGGGGAGGGTTGAAGTGACCATCCCAGAGAATTGGGTGTGTGGGGGAGGGGAGTTAGTTGGGTTTGTGCTGCATGTTAAACCTGAAATCGCAGCCCCTCCTTTTACATTGCAAACCCATTTTAAATGGCACGGGTGCTTGGTATGGGAAATGAGGGCAGAACTGTTTGAAACCATCCCCACATGTTAAGAAGGTTAAAAAAGCCCAAAGACTATATGTCTTACCATGGCTGCCTGCAAGCTGAAATCTGTGTCCTGGCACTGCGTGAGTGATCTCTCACACCAAATCAGGAGACTCTCAATATAAGAGGAATAATGCGACCTCGTAACGAAAGCACATGTGCTGTGTGATGTTGTGAACAGCAAAATCTAACGTGAAAGAGTCTACCCATTGTTCTCTAAAATGTATCTTTTTTAACAACCTCTCCCTTCTCCACCAGCTGCAAATCTTACTCCTTCGCAGAGGCTAGTGAATATTCGAAGAAGGAAGCGAAGGACGCGTGACGAAATGTTTACTGAACTTCAGACTGCCTCCCACGCTGACAGAGCACAGCTGAATGCGTGGAGGCAGTCAATGACTGATTTTAAAAAAGCCCAATATGAGCGAGAGGAGAGGTGGCGTGCTGAAGAGGAGAAGTTGCGTGCTGAAACGCGGGCTGAAGAGGAGAGGTGGCGTCAACTTGTAATCAGAAAGCAAGAGTCGATGCTCCGGCTGCTGGAGCATCAAAGTGATATGCTCCTGCGTATGGTTGAGCTGCAGGAAAGGCAGCAGGAGCAGAGACCGCCGCTACAGCCCCTCTGTAACCAGCAGCCCTCCTCCCCAAGTCTCATTGCCTCCTCACCCAGACGCCCAAGAACACGGTGGGGGGGCCTTCGGCCACCCACTCACTCCACCCTAGATGATTTCCATAGCAATAAGTTTTAAAGTTTTAAATTGGAGTGTGTCCTTTTCCTTCCCTCCTCCCCCACCCATCCCGGGCTACCTTTCCAATTATCCCCCTAGTTGTGTGCTGAATTAATAAAGAATGCATGAATGTGAAGTAACAATGACTTTATTGCCTCTGCAAGTGGTGCTCGAAGGGGGGAGGGTAGTAGGGGAGGGTGGGGTGGTTGGTTTGCAGGGAAGTAGAGTTAACAGGGTGGTTGGGGAGGGGCAGAGGGTTCATCAAGGAGCAACAAACAGAAGTTTCACTCCGTAGCCTGGCCAGTCACAAAACTGGTTTTCAACGCTTCTCTGATGCGCACCGCGCCCTGCTGTGCTCCTCTAACCGCCCTGGTGTCTGGCTGCGCGTAATCAGCGGCCAGGCGATTTGCCTCAACCTCCCACCCCGCCATAAATGTCTCCCCCTTACTTTCACATATATTGTGGAGCGCACAGCAAGCAGCAATAACAATGGGGAGATTCTTTTCGCTAAGGTCTGAGCGAGTCAGTAAGCTGCGCCAGCGCGCTTTTAAACGGCCAAATGCACATTCCACCACCATTCGACACTTGCTCAGCCTGTAGTTGAACAGGTCCTGACTGCTGTCCAGGCTGCCTGTGTATGGCTTCATGAGCCATGGCATTAAGGGGTAGGCTGGGTCCCCAAGGATCACGATAGGCATTTCAACATCCCCAATGGTTATTTTCTGGTCCGGGAAGAAAGTCCCTTCCTCCAGCTTTCGAAACAGAAGAGACTGCCTGAAGACGCGAGCATCATGTACTCTTCCCGGCCAGCCCACGTTGATGTCGGTGAAACGTCCCTTGTGATCCACCAGGGCTTGCAGCAGCATTGAAAAGTACCCCTTGCGGTTTATGTAGTCGGTGGCTTGGTGCGCCGGTGCCAAGATAGGGATATGGGTTCCGTCTATCGCCCCACCACAGTTTGGGAATCCCATTGCAGCAAAGCCATCCACTATGGTCTGCACGTTTCCCAGAGTCACTACCCTTGATATCACCAGGTCTCTCATTGCCCTGGCAACTTGGATCACAGCAGCCCCCACAGTAGATTTGCCCACTCCAAATTGATTCCCGACTGACCGGTAGCTGTCTGGCGTTGCAAGCTTCCACAGGGCTATCGCCACTCGCTTCTCCACTGTGAGGGCTGCTCTCATCCTGGTATTCTGGCGCTTCAGGGCAGGGGAAAGCAAGTCAAAGTTCCATGAAAGTGCCCTTACGCATGCGAAAGTTTCGCAGCCACTGGGCATCGTCCCAGACCTGCAACACGATGCGGTCCCACCACTCTGTGCTTGTTTCCCGGGCCCAGAATCGGCGGTCCACGGTATGAACCTGCCCCAGTAACACCAGGATTTCCACATTGCTGGGGCCTGTGCCTTGTGAGAGGTCCATGTCAATTTCCTCATCACTATCGTCGCCGCGCTGCAATCGCCTCCTCCTCAGCTGGTCCTGGTTTGGCTTTGGCATGTCCAGGAGGCTCTGCATGTTTTCCAGGACAATGCGCGTGGTGTTCATAGTGCTCATAATTGCCGCGGTGATCTGAGCGGGCTCCATGATCCCAGTGCTGGCTATGGCGTCTGGTCTGAAAAAAGGCGCGAAAGTAGTATCTGACGGACCAGGGGAAGAAGGGAGGGAGGGAGAGAGGGAGGGAGGGAGGGGCGAGTGACGACATGGCATACAGGTACAGAGAATTAAAATCAAGAAAGGTGGCTTTGCATCAGGGAGAAACACAAACAACTGTCACACAGAATGCCCCCCCCCCCCCAAAGATTGAACTCAAAAGCCTGGGTTTAGCAGGAGGAAGGGGGGGAAGCAAATGAATACAGAATAAATCTATTTTTTACATCTTAAGACGACGGTGCAGCATGACTGATAGCCCTTGGCATTTTCTGGGTGCTTGGCAGCAAATACTGGGCGCTTGGCAGTTAGCCTTCAGGTCTATTGCACAATCTGATACCCAGTATGACAACGATGGATACCAGTCGTAATATACTATCTACTGCCCAAAAGGCAAGGGGTTGCTGCTGTGTAGCAATGTTGCCCCATCCTGCGCATACTACGTCTGATAACCATCATCATCAAGGCAAGGGGGCTGGTGCAATGCAGCCCCACGGCTGCCAGCCCCATGTCTGCCAGCACCCAGATAGCCCTCGGCCTCTTCTGGGTGCTTAGCAGACAATATTGGGCACTTGGCAAAAAATAGCATACTACGACTGATAACCATCATTGTCTGCCCGGGTGCCCATGATCGACAGCCACTGCAGTACGATGACGACGGTTACCAGTCGTAATATACCATCTTCTACCAAAAGGCAAGGGGCTGGTGCAATGCAGCCCTACGGCTGCCAGCCCCACAGCTGCCAGCACCCAGATCGCCAATGAAGGCTACCAGTCATGCTGCACCGTCTACCGCCAAAAGGCAGTAAGCTGCTGCTGCTGTTTAGCAATGCAGTCCCACGTTTGCCGGCACCCGGAAGAGATATGGTGACGGTGAGCTGAGCTGAGCGGGCTCAATGCTTGGCGTGGTATGTTGTCTGCACAGGTAACCCAGGTAAAAAGGCGCGAATCTATTGTCTGCCGTTGCTGTGACGGCGGGGGA
>NW_020692277.1:0-5038 GCF_002925995.2 Terrapene triunguis
CCCTACATTTGAACCCTAAAGTTCAAAGTGGGGATCCAGCCTTGACATGGTGGCATAGCGGTGGAGATCGTTTTAACCCAAAGCCAGTAAGAGATTTTTTTTTCCTTCTAGCTGCTTGGAAAGCAGAGCTGAAGGTAGATGCATATCTTATCTCTCCTTGCCTGAAGGCAGAGGTGTTAAGTTTTTTTTAACGAGGTCCTTTGTTAAGAGAAGGGTTCAAAGGGAGCAAACTTTGACTGACTGGTAAAGATAATTTACAAGTTGAATTGTTTTTTTTTTCTTTTTACATCCTCGGGAGTAGCTTGTTAGAAAGTCTCTGTTAACTCAGCAGCAGCCAGAGCTAAGTACATCCCAATTTCAGTCAACTGCAGAGGGGTGTGACCCAGCACAAGAAAACCAGGAAAATGACTACCAAAGAAGAAAAAGCTAAAGAGGAGGCCCACAAGAGAGCTATGGAGCTGAAAGAAAAAGAGATAGAGCTGAGAGACAGAGAAGAGAAAGCCAAAGAGGCGGCCCACAAGAGAGAGATAGAGCTGAGAGACAGAGAAGAGAAAGCCAAAGAGGCGGCCCACAAGAGAGAGATGGAGCTGAAAGAAAAAGAGATGGAACTGGAAGCAGCAAGGACTAGGCAGGGTGCATCAGACCATCCTAACAACTCCTCTCCAGGTACCACTTCCCATCCCAGGAAATTCCCTACCTACAAGGCAGGCGATGATACTGAGGCCTTCTTAGAAAATTTTGAAAGGGCCTGCCTTGGATACAACATCCCTCCACCCCAGTACATGGTAGAGCTGAGGCCGCAGCTCAGTGGACCCTTAGCAGAGGTGGCGGCTGAAATGCCTAAGGAACACATGAACAGTTATGAACTTTTTAAAAACAAGGCCAGAATCAGAATGGGGCTAACACCTGAGCATGCCCGTCGGCGGTTCAGAGCCCTAAGGTGGAAACCCGATGTGTCATTTACCCGACATGCCTACCACATTGGGAAAAATTGGGATGCCTGGATATCAGGAGCAAATGTTAAATCTACGGAAGAGTTGCCCTTCCTATTGCAAATGGAGCAGTTTTTAGAGGGTGTTCCTGAGGAAATAGAAAGGTACATCCTAGATGGGAAGCCCAAAACTGTAACCGAGGCGGGGGAGATTGGAGCCAAATGGGTGGAGGTGACAGAAAAGAAAAAAGCTAGTAGCAGTTGGAGCGAATATCAGAAGGGGCAAGCCGAAACAAAACCTTACCACCGGGGACAACCCAAGGCCCCACCCACATCCCAAGGGAAACCCCAGACGCCTTCTCACCCCACCACACCAGTCTCCATCAACCAACATCGCCCCGGTGATACCTTAGCAGGGCGATGTTTTAAATGTAATGAACTGGGGCATATAAAGGCTCACTGCCCCAAGAACCCTAACCGATTACAGTTCATTACACCCCAATCACACCAAAGATCCCCAGACCCAGATGCCTCTCTCATACCCTCGGAGCGAAGGGAAACCTTGAGAGTGGGCGGAAAGAAGGTTATCGCTTGGAGGGATACTGGGGCACAAGTGTCAACTATCCACCAATCCCTAGTGGACCCCAAACTCATCAACCCGGAGGCTACAGTGACAATTCAACCCTTCGTGTCACAGTCTGTAACCTTGCCTACAGCCCAGTTGCATGTCCAGTACAAGGGCTGGGCAGGAATGTGGACTTTTGCAGTCTATGACAATTATCCCATCCCCATGCTGCTGGGGGAAGACTTGGCCAACCATGTGAAGCTAGCCAAGAGGGTGGGAATAGTCACCCGCAGCCAGGCTAAGCAAGCTTTCACCCCCATCCCTGTTCCTGAGCCGTCCACCAGAGCCCCGTCGGTGTTACCGGAGACCCAAACACAGGTGGTGGAACCGGATCCCCTGCCAACGACTGCAACAGCCGTAGTGGATCCAATCCCAGAGACCCAGCCAAAGCCAGTCCCAGAACCGGAACTGGCAACGCAACCAGCACCAGAACCATTGCCAGCACTGAGTCCAGCGCTTGCAACCCCGTCTACAACTCCAATGCCAGAGGGCACCAGCGAGCCTGAACTGGCGGAAGCAGCAGATAACCCTACCCAAGAGGCTCAGCCAGAGCCTGAAATACCACATAGTGCACCAGAGGACAGCGGTTCACAGTCAATGGAAACAGCCCCAGCACCTGCATCGCTTCCAGAGGGACCAAGCCCCAGTCCACAGTCCAAGGAGGAACTGATGTCTCCAGCATCAAGGGAACAGTTCCAGGCCGAGCAGGAAGCAGATGACAGCCTTCAGAAAGCTTGGGCGGCGGCACGGAGCACCCCACCGCCTCTCAGCTCTTCTAACCGATCCCGGTTTGTTGTAGAACAAGGACTTTTATACAAGGAAACTCTTTCTGGTGGGCACCAGGAAGACTGGCATCCTCAAAGACAGTTGGTGGTTCCCACTAAGTATCGGGTAAAGCTCTTGAGCTTAGCCCATGATCATCCCAGTGGCCATTCTGGGGTGAACAGAACCAAAGACCGGTTGGGGAAGTCCTTCCACTGGGAGGGAATGGGCAAGGACGTTGCTAATTATGTCCGGTCTTGTGAGGTGTGCCAACGAGTGGGAAAGCCCCAAGACCAGGTTAAAGCCCCTCTCCAGCCACTACCCATAATTGAGGTCCCATTTCAGCGAGTAGCTGTGGATATTCTGGGTCCTTTCCCAAAGAAGACACCCAGAGGAAAGCAGTACGTACTGACTTTCATGGATTTTGCTACCCGATGGCCGGAAGCTGTACCCTTAAGCAACACCAAGACTAAAAGTGTGTGCCAGGCATTAGCAGACATTTTTGCCAGGGTAGGTTGGCCCTCCGACATCCTTACAGATTCGGGAACTAATTTCCTGGCAGGGAACGTGAAAAACCTGTGGGAAGCTCATGGGGTGAATCACTTGGTTGCCACCCCTCATCACCATCAAACCAATGGTCTGGTGGAGAGGTTTAATGGAACTTTGGGGGCCATGATACGTAAATTCATAAATGAACACTCCAATGATTGGGACCTAGTGTTGCAGCAGTTGCTTTTTGCCTACAGGGCTGTACCACATCCCAGTTTAGGGTTTTCACCATTTGAACTTGTGTATGGCCGCGAGGTTAAGGGGCCATTACAGTTGGTGAAGCAGCAATGGGAGGGGTTTACGCCTTCTCCAGGAACTAACATCTTAGACTTTGTAAGCAACCTACAAAACACCCTCCGACACTCTTTAGCCCTTGCTAAAGAAAACCTAAAGGATGCTCAGGAAGAGCAAAAGGCCTGGTATGATAAACATTCCAGAGAACGGTCCTTCAAAGTAGGAGACCAAGTCATGGTCTTAAAGGCGCTCCAGGCCCATAAAATGGAAGCGTCGTGGGAAGGACCATTCACGGTCCAGGAGCGCCTAGGAGCTGTTAACTATCTCATAGCCTCCCCCACCTCCAACATAAAGCCTAAGGTATACCATGTTAATTCTCTTAAGCCCTTTTATTCCAGAGGATTAAACGTTTGCCAGTTTACAGCCCAGGAAACAGATGACGCGGAGTGGCCTGCAGGTGTCTACTACGAAGGAACAAGGAATGGTGGCGTGGAAGAGGTGAACCTCTCCACGACCCTGGGACGTCTGCAGCGACAGCAGATCAAGGAGCTGTGCACAAGCTTTGCACCGATTTTCTCAGCCACTCCAGGACGGACCGAACGGGCATACCACTCCATTGACACAGGTAATGCTCACCCAATTAGAACCCCACCCTACCGGGAGTCACCTCATGCCCAAGCGGCTATACAAAGGGAGATCCAGGACATGCTACAGATGGGTATAATCCGCCCCTCTAACAGTGCATGGGCATCTCCAGTGGTTCTAGTTCCCAAACCAGATGGGGAAATACGCTTTTGCGTGGACTACCGTAAGCTAAATGCTGTAACTCGTCCTGACAACTATCCAATGCCACGCACAGATGAGCTATTGGAAAAATTGGGACATGCCCAATTCATCTCTACTTTAGACTTAACCAAAGGGTACTGGCAAGTACCACTAGATGAACTCGCTAAGGAAAGGTCAGCCTTCGTCACCCAGGCAGGGGTGTATGAATTCAATGTACTCCCTTTCGGGTTGCGAAATGCACCCGCCACCTTCCAAAGACTTGTAGATGGTCTCCTAGCGGGATTGGGAGAATCTGCAGTCGCCTACCTCGATGATGTGGCCATTTTTTCTGATTCATGGACAGAGCACCTGGAGCACCTGGGAAAAGTCTTCGAGCGCATCCGACAGGCAGGACTAACTGTTAAGGCTAAAAAGTGTCAAATAGGCCAAAACAGAGTGACGTACCTGGGGCACCAGGTGGGTCAAGGAACTATAAATCCCCTACAGGCCAAGGTGGATGCTATCCAAAAGTGGCCGGTTCCAAAGTCAAAGAAACAGGTCCAATCCTTCTTAGGCTTGGCCGGATATTATAGGCGATTTGTACCACACTACAGCCAAATCGCCGCCCCGCTGACAGACCTAACCAGAAAGAAACAGCCAAATGCAGTTCAGTGGACTGATGAGTGTCAAAAGGCCTTTAACCAGCTTAAGGCAACACTCATGTCTGACCCTGTGCTAAGGGCCCCAGACTTTGACAAACCGTTCCTAGTAACCACAGATGCTTCCGAGAGAGGCGTGGGAGCAGTTTTAATGCAGGAAGGACCGGATCAAGAATTCCATCCTGTCGTGTTTCTCAGCAAAAAACTGTCTGAGAGGGAAAGTCACTGGTCAATCAGCGAAAAGGAATGCTACGCCATTGTGTACGCGCTGGAAAAGCTACGCCCATATGTTTGGGGACGGCGTTTCCAACTACAAACAGACCATGCTGCGCTACAGTGGCTTCATACCGCCAAGGGAAATAACAAAAAACTTCTTCGATGGAGTTTAGCTCTCCAAGATTTTGATTTTGAAATACAACACATTTCGGGAGCTTCTAACAAAGTGGCTGATGCACTCTCCCGGGAAAGTTTCCCAGAGTTAACTGGTTAACAATTGTTCTTGGAATGAAACAT
>NW_020692278.1:0-7170 GCF_002925995.2 Terrapene triunguis
CCTCTCTCTGCCATGGCTTTAGAGATCTTCTCGTAGATCTTAGCATTCCTTCTTTTGGAGCGCAGATCTCATCACACAGCGATGAGATCCAAGACTTCCCGATCAGTCCATGCTGGGTCCCTCTTTCTATTAGATTGCACGGCCATCTCTGCTGGAGAGCTCTGCATCGTTGCCACTGCTGCTGAGCTCGCCACGATGTCCAAACAGGAACTGAGATTCAAACTGCCCAGACAGGAAAAGGAATTCAAATTTTCCCGGGGCTTTTCCTGTGTGGCTGGTCAGAGCATCCGAGCTCGGACTGCTGTCCAGAGCGTCAACAGAGTGGTGCACTGTGGGATAGCTCCCGGAGCTATTAGCGTCGATTTCCATCCACACCTAGCCTAATTCGATATGGCCATTTCGAATTTAGCGCTACTCCTCTCGCTGGGGAGGAGTACAGAAGTCAAATTTAAGAGAGCTCTATGTCGAACTAAATAGCTTCGTGGTGTGGACGGGTGCAGGGTTAAATCGATGTAACGGCGCTAAATTCGACATAAAAGCCTAGTGTAGACCAGGCCTTAGTTATTCTTTATTGCCTCTGTGACAAAGTTCCTCCTCTACCTCGGTGGGTCCTGCGCTTATTGGCGGATTTGCTTGCCTCAAAGATTCATAATGTGGGTCAGGAAACAGCCTAGAGACCTTCCCCTCTGGTAGAAGCCACAGTCCAGGACAATTCCTCCTGTGTCTGATCAGGAATTGAGAGGTTTGGGGGGAACCCGGGCCCACCCTCTACTCTGGGTTCCAACCCAGGGCCTTGTAGACTGCAGCTGTCTAGAGTGCCTCCTGGTACAGCTGCACAACAGCTACAACTTCCTGGGCTACTTCCCCATGGCCTCCTCCCAACACCTTCTTTATCCTCACCACAGGACCTTTCTCCTGGAGTCTGATAATGCTTGTACTCTTCAATCCTCCAGCAATACACCTTCCCACTCTCAGCTCCTAGTGCCTCTTGCTCCCAGCTTCTCACATGCATGCTACAAACTGAAGTGAGGTCCTTTTTAACTCAGGTGCCCTGATTAGCCAGCCTGTCCTAATTGATTCTAGCAGTTTCTTCTTAATTGGCTCCAGGTGTCCTAATTAGCCTGCCTGCCTCAATTGGTTCCTGCTTGTTCTGGAACTATCCCTGTTACCTTACCCAGGGAACAAGGGACCTGTTTGTTCTGAGGGCTGAGATAACTGTCTTCCACTCTTCTGAGGCCATTCTGCTGGCTGGTTGCCCCCCTGCTGCTGTGGGGAGGACCCTATTGGTATGCCCCTCAGAGGGGAGTGTGAGGCTCCACTTTTTCAGGGCCTCCCATGGCTGGGTTGCTGCTGCTGCCCTTGCTGCTGCTGGGGAGCTGTTAGTGCTGCTAGAGCTGAGGAGGGAGTAGAGGAGGCCTTGTTTTGTGGAGGGGGTTTGTTACATCCTTGTTTCTGTGGTGGCAGGTGCCTTTGCTGTGGGGAGCTGGGGGAGTGGCCTGGAGCCCTCCTCCTAGTCCACCCGCTCCCCTACTGCCACCACCACTGCCCCCTCCACCTTTCCACCCGCCTTCTGGCTCTGTTCTCTGCTCCCTGGCCCAGCAGTTTGCTCTGCCCGTCTAACCATCCAGGGAACATAGCAGCAGCAAACAGGCATTTGTATTTCAGATGCCTGTGGGTGCTCGTTTCCTTCCCCTCCCTTGGCTTTGTCCTCCCTCCCCTGCTGTATTTGGCCGGTGGGCCCCCATTTCCTCTGCCTCGTCCACTGCCCTGTTCTTGCAGCTGCTTGCCCCCTTTCCCTCTGCTGCCTGCTTCGCCCGTCCCCTTTCTACCACCCTGTTTGCTTTGGTTTGCCCTGTTTTGTTTTTTGGTCCTTGATTACTTTGTTTGCCCCGCCCTTGTCCCATGGTGCAGGCGTGGTTGCTAGCCCCATTTCCCCCTCTTTTAGTTTGGTTGTTTTTTGAACCCACCCTGTTCTTTTTTCCATGCCTGAGGCACACCTGCTTTAGCCCTCCCTTGCATTCCACCCCCAAGCTTCTTGCCCTCCCTCCAGGTCAGCCCTCATTGCCTGTGTGCCCACGTTCTGCTGTTGGCATTGGAGATTCCCCCCACCCTCCTTTTTTTCATTGACTCCTTCACTGATGCACACTTTCCCATGATGTTTTAGTTTTTCCCTTCCTTTCCTTAGTGCAGCCGGGGGAGCCGGTTTCTTTTTCATCTTGTGCTTAGGGTTACCATCCGTCCGGGTTTCCCCGGACATGTCCGGCTTTTTCAGCCTTAAATGGCCGTCCGGGGGGGATTTCTAATGAAGTAGAAATGTCCGGGATTTCCCCTCCTGTGGAGTGCGGCGTGGCTGATTGGACGCCTGGCCTGATTGAAAGCCGCTCGCAGCCACTAGGGCCTCTAGCAGCCAGAGTCCCTCCCCCTCCCCCGCTCCCTCCTCCCCCACAGAGCAGCTCGGAAGTGTTTGAGTCCACGTTTCTCCCTCTGCCGGGTGAGCGGGGGGAGCAGGGCAGGCGGCGGGGGTGTGTGTGGGGGGAGCAGGGGGCACAGAGGCTGCAGGGGCGAGGGGGTGTAGAGGCTGCAAGGGCAGGCAGGGGGTGCAGAGGCTGCAGGGCGAGTGGGGAGCAGGGGGCACAGAGGCTGCAGGGGCGGGGGGGTGCAGAGGCTGCAGGGTGAGGAGGAGCAGGGCAGGCAAGGGCATAGAGGCTGCGGGGCGAGTGGGGAGCAGGGAAGCACTTAGCAACCCCCAACCAAGATCAGAGCGGGAGGGAGGAGGGGGAATGCGGGGTGCTCAGAGGAGGGGGCAGAGTTGGGGCAGGAACTTTGGGGAAGGGGTTGGAATGGGGGCGGAGAAGGGGTGGGGTGGGGGCGGGGAAGGGGCGGAGTTGGGGCAGGGCCGGGGGCGGGGCTGGGGCCCCGTGGAGTGTCCTCTTTTTTAAATGTTTGAATATGGTAACCCTACTTGTGCTGGAATTGTGTTTCTTGTCTTCTTTTGTCCCTTTCTGTTGGCGCCCCTCCACCCTGCTTTCAGCCTAGCGGGTGGGGTGTGGTAGCCGTTCTCCCCCCTCTCCCCTCCCTTTCCCTCCCCTCCCACTCCTCCCTCTCCTTCTTTCCATTTCCCTGTCCTAGTGGCCGTCCCCTTCCCTCCCTTTCGGTGGTGGGTGATTCAGGGGGTGGGACTTCCCTGCAGTTCCCTTCCAGTCCCCCTCCCCATACCCTCCCTTGCAATGGCCGCCTCGACTGCCGCTGCCGGGCTGCCTGCCATCGCTGCCATTGAGGCACCAGCAGGCACGGATAGGGGCTCCCGAGACTCCGCCGCTGCTGCTGCTGTGACCTCGGCCGCCTCCACTTCTGAGACTGCTCCCTTGGCCGGTGGGAAGGGCCGGGGGTCGAAAAAGGGCAAGGGCCTTGCCCGGAAGGTGAAACCCCTGGTGACAGTGGTTCCTTCTCCTGGTGACAGTGGTTCCTTCTCCTGCTGTGGCCCCGTCAACGGCCACAGATCCCCTTTCTCCCTTGCCTGTTGTTCCTTCCACCAACTCTGGGGGTGCCGCTCCCTCGGCCCCCAGGGCATACGCCCAGGTGGCTGCGACCCCTGTGCTCGCCGCCTCGCCGTCTGCTCCAGCCGCCTCCCGGAATACCATTCCCAGTGGCTGGGGCCCCTTTCCCACCCTCACCAGGGAGCACGGGGTGCGTTGCCGCCTGGTGCCGGCCTCGCCCCATGTAGAAACCTATGTGCGGGCATTGGCATGGGTGGTGGGGCCCACGGCCGTGGTGGCGGCCTCAAAGATGTTTGGGAAGGTGGTGTTCTTCCTGGCGTCGGAGGCCGCTGCCTAGGAGGCGGTGGAGAGGGGCTTGGTGGTGGGGGGCATTCACGTCCCCCTCGAGCCTTTGGAGGACCTGGGCGTACGGGTGGTTTTTTTCCTCTGTTCCTCCCCAATGCCGCCCTTTTGCCATTCCTCTCCACCCTGGGGAGCCCCCTGTCCGTCCTCAGCCCCCTTTCATTGGGCTGTAAGGACCCCGCCCTCCGCCACGTTCTGTCATTCTGCCGGCAGGTGCAGGTTCAAGTTCCGCCGGCTGCACGTGACAGGGAGGCTCTGGAGGGGTCCTTTCTGGTGCCCCATCGAGGGGCCCAGTACTGGGTTTATTCTTTGGGGGTGGCCCGGTGCTTTCTCTGCCGGGCAACGGGGCACGTCCGGAGGTACTGCCCCCTGGCCCGGCTTGGAGGGGCATCTGGGACCCCGGCGGCCCTGATTGCCCGGTCCCTGGGGTCACCCCTCCTCCATCTGTGACCGTTGTCAACTCCGCCCAGATGAGCACGTGTGCCCCGCCGCTGAGGTGGGTAGTAGACTGGGGCCCGCGGAGGAGAGGGTGGCAGGGCCGGTAGCAGGACTCGAGCGGGGCTTGCCTCAGGGGGAGTTTGTCCCTTTCCCTGTTGTCCTGTCCTTGTCTTCCCTTACCCTCCCATCATTGTCCTCGCTCCCAGGCCCTGACCGAGCTGGCCAGCTCCCCTACGCCCTGGAGAAGAAGGGGGGGGGAAAAACCCCGTCCTCTGCCTTTGTCTCCTTTTGGCAGAGGACGGCACCCCCCTCACGGATCCGGTGGAGATGTGTGAGAGGGCCAGGGCCTTCTACGCTGGCCTTTTCTCCCCGGATCCAACCGACGCCGATGTCTGCGGAGTGCTTTGGGACGGACTCCCGACAGTCAGCACGGGCGATCGGGACCGGCTGGAGCTGCCTCTCACTCTGGCCGAGTTCTCGGAAGCCCTCTGTCTCATGCCCACCAATAAATCTCCAGGCATGGACGGGCTGACCGTGGAGTTCTACCGCGTGTTCTGGGATGTCCTCGGCCCGGACCTTGCCACCATCTGGGCCGAGTCCTTGGAGAGCGGGGTCTTCCCTCTTTCGTGCAGGCGAGCGGTGCTCGCCTTGTTGCCGAAGGAGGGGGACCTCCACAATCTTCAGAATTGGCGTCCCGTCTTGCTCCTCAGCACAGACTATAAGGTCGTGGCGAAGGCCATCTCGCTGCGGCTATGGTCCGTGCTGGCGGACGTGGTCCATCCAGACCAGATCTACGCCGTCCCGGCCCGTACCATCTTTGACAACCTTTATCTGGTCCGGGATCTCTTGGAGCTTGGGTGTAGGGATGGTCTGTCATTCACCCTCCTGTTCCTGGATCAGGAGAAGGCATTGGACCAGATGGACCACAGGTATCTCCTGGGCACTTTGCGGGCATTCGGCTTCAGACCCCGGTTTGTGGGGTTTCTCCAGGTGCTGTACGCCTCCACAGAGTGCTTGATCAAGCTCAACCGGACCCTGACCGCGCCTGTCAGCTTCGGGCGAGGGGTGCGTCAAGGCTGCCCGCTCTCGGGTCAGCTGTACACTCTGGCCATTGAGCCCTTCCTTTGTCTCCTTCGCATGAGGTTGACGGGGTTGGTGCTCCGTGAGCCGGAGGTGCGACTGGTCCTGGCAGCGTACGCCGACGACGTGCTCCTCGTGGTCCAGGACCCGGACGACCTGGTGCGGGTGGAGGCTTGTCCAGCTGTTTATTCAGCGGCCTCCTCCGCCTGGGTCAACTGGGTCAAGAGCTCTGGCCTGTTGGTCGGGGCTGGGTGGCAGGCGAGCCCCCTCCCACCCGCGCTTCAAGCCATCCGGTGGAGCGCGTGTCCGCTGCTCTATCTTGGCATTTATTTTTCTGCCACGCATCCATCTCCGCCGGAGAACTGGCACGGTTTAGAGGGCAGGGTGACTGGGCGGTTGCGGAGCTGGACAGGACTGCTCCGGTGCCTCTCCCTCAGGGGGAGAGCACTGGTGCTCAACCAACTGGTCCTGTCCATGCTCTGGCACCTACTCAACACCCTGTGCCCGCCCCCGGGGTTCCTGGCCAATCTCCAGAGGTTGGTTCTGGGATTTTTTTGGCCGGGACTGCACTGGGTCTCTGCAGGGGTGTGACAATGCGGTTCTGGCAGAACCCAACTGAGAGTGCCAACTCAGGACAGATTGCTCAAACAGGGCAGTTACAGCCCAAGGCTGGGGTTTTTCCACCTCTAAGGCAAACCAAACCAGCCAGACTAAGAGGACTTCGGTCTCACCCCACTGGCTAACCGCAAGTCTCACCAGCAATCTCCTTAAACACTCCAGTTTCCCAGTATCACCACCAGTGCCACTCGTTATGGGGACAAATGGTTATGAAAACCAAGACCCCAGTAAAAGAAAAAGGTTCTCCTGATCCCAAAGGACCAAGCCCCAGACCCAGGTGAATATACAAATCAGATCTTACCCACAAATCACACTGTTGCCAATCCTTTCGAATCTAAAATCTAAAGATTTATTCATAAAAGGAAATAGAGATGAGAGCTAGAATTGGTTAAGTGGAATCAATTACATACAGTAATGGCAAAGTTCTTGGTTCAGGCTTGCAGCAGCGATAGAATAAACTGCAGGTTCAAATCAAGTCTCTGGAATACATCCCCCGCTGGGATGGGTCCTCAGTCCTTTGTTCAAAGCTTCAGCTTGTAGCAAAGTTCCTCTAGAGGTATGAAGCAGGATTGAAGACAAGATGGAGATGAGGCATCAGCCTTATATAGTCTTTTCCAGGTGTAAGAACACCTCTTTGTTCTTACTGTGGAAAATTACAGCAAGATGGAGTCTGGAGTCACATGGGCAAATTCCTGCATACTTTGCTGAGTCTCAAGGCATATTTGCCTTCTCTCAATGGGTCCATTGTATAGCTGATGGTCCTTAATGGGCCATCAAGCAGGCTAGGCAGAGCTAACACCAGTTTGTCTGGGATGTCACCCAGCAGCATAGCATAAGTTTGAAATACAGACAGTATAGAGCCAATATTCATAACTTCAACTACAAAATTGATACACACATATAGACAGCCTAATCATAACCAGTAAACCATAACCTTGTCTTAGACACCTCATTTGACCCCCTTTATACAAGATTTGGGTGCCACTACAGGACCTTGGTTGCAACAATGATCTATATGGTCCCAGATTATCCTGGCCAATCTCCAGAGGTTGATTCTGGGTTTTTTTTGGCCGGGACTGCACTGGGTCTCTGCAGGGGTTCTCCATCTCCCCCTGGAGAAGGGTGGACAGGGCCTGACGTGCATGCGCACGCAGGTCCATGTCTTCTGCCTCCAGGCTCAGAGAGTCCTTTATAG
>NW_020692279.1:0-1066 GCF_002925995.2 Terrapene triunguis
CCGGCTGCTCCCCGCCCCCACGCTGGGCCCCCCAGTCCTGCAGCCCCCCGCCCCCGCCCCGCTCAGCTCCCCTGCTCCGGCTGCTCCCCGCCCCCACGCTGGGCCCCCCAGTCCTGCAGCCCCCCGCCCCCGCCCCGCTCAGCTCCCCTGCTCCGGGGCTGCCTGCCTGAGGGGCACCGTGGGGCTGGACGGGGCACCCAGAGACCCCGGGGTCGGGGCGCTCGCCTGGGAGACCCGCCTGCGATTCCCAGCTTGCCCCAGGCGGCCTGGAGAGCTTGGGCCAGGCCCTGGCCTCTGGGTCCCACCGGCTATGGGGTGACACCCACCCTGTCCCGCACATGGGGGGCCAGGCCCTGGCCTCTGGGTCCCACTGGGCCATGGGGTGACACCCACCCTGCCGCACGGGGGGGCCAGGCCTCGGCCTCTGGGTCCTGCTGGGCCATGGGGTGACACCCACCCTGCCCCTCACATGGGGGGCCAGGCCCTCAGCCTCTGGGTCCCGCCGGCCATGGGGTGACACCCCACCCTGCCCCGCACATGGGGGGCCAGGATACATGTATTAGACACTCGGGCCTCAGAGCCACCAGCATGACCCAAAAGAGCCGCCGTGGTGTGAATTCCTTGTTTCATTCGCTCTGGTCTCCATAGTTAAGCAGTGTCACAGGGGAGCTATTCGCGTGTGTGTGTTTGTGTGCGTGTGTGTGTGTGGGTGTGTGTGTGGGTATTATTCTCACAACAAACAAGTTAATAACTTGCACGTTGATAAGGTCACTGGTTAAGGACACGGTAAAAGCAGCCTGACGGGTTAATAACTGAGCCGGATTAATAGTTACATCACAGGGCGTTTTAATACCAGGTGCTGCAAAGAGCCGCAGGAGACACGTTAAACAGGCGCTCGGGGCGTGCGAGCCGCAGTCTGAGTGTCCCTGCACCAGGGCCTGTGAGGCTCAGACACGCTGGGAACAGGGGCCGGGTACGTCCCTTGGGGAGACAGAGGCATTTACACCCGTATCGGACCCCTGCTCCGGCCTGGCTGGGATCAGCAGGGGGTGGGGGAGCCCAGAGG
>NW_020692279.1:1076-2764 GCF_002925995.2 Terrapene triunguis
GGTGGGGGAGCCCAGAGGCCATAGGGGAGCCCAGCGGGGGCTGCTCCAGCCTGGCTGGGATCAGCAGGGAGTGGGGGAGCCCAGAGACCATAGGGGAGCCCAGCGGGGGCTGCTCCGGCCTGGCTGGGATCAGCAGGGGGTGGGGGAGCCCAGAGGCCATAGGGGAGCCCAGCGGGGGCTGCACAAGGCCTGGCTGGGATCAGCGGGGGGTGGGGGAGCAGAGAGGCCATAGGGGAGCCCAGCGGGGGCTGCTCCGGCCTGGCTGGGCCATGGGGCCGGCCTGCGCGTGGATCAGGCAGGAGAAGTCCCCAGCCGGCGTAGCGGGGTGTTAGGCGTGTTACACAGGGAGCGCCCGGGGGAGGGATCCGTAACTCAGCCTTGGGGCGAAACCTTCCAGGCCTGCGCGGGTCACAGAGCAGAACCAGCAGGTTTTACGGTGTCGCCGATAAACCCCTCAAGAGCATTTCCTGGGGGGCCCGTTGCCCCATTTACACTCCTGTTCTCTCGGGCAAAGGACTCAGGGCAACTGGGAACCACAAAGCCGCTTTATTCCTCCTGGTTCGGAGCAGGAAAACCCCAAACAGCCCCTGAGTGCCCGGGCCCGGCTCCGGATGCTGCATTTCAGCCCCGCCCCAGGCCCTTCCCCGCGCCCGTCCTTCCTTCCTGAACGAGAGGAAACCCAGCTGTGCGTTTTACTAACTGACACTACGGGCCAATGAAACCAGAAGCTAGAGAAAGAAATGCAAAGCTGGTCCTAGGGGGGTAACCACGTGCTGGAGGTAGAAAGAAGGGTAGCGTGGGGAAAACACTGGGCTGTATCTCAGGACGCCTGGGTCCTATTCCTGACTCTGCCACTGAGCTGCTGGCTGACCTTGGGCAAGTTACTTAATCTCTCTGTGCCTCATCTCCCTGTGAGTGGGGAGAACGTGTGCTTTGGCTGTTTAGCGCGTAAGCTCCCTGGGGCAGGACAGTCTCTTCCATGGGGCAGGACCAGCCTCTGGCCCAGGGGGCCGTGGTCCCGGAGACGCTCTGATAATACAACGGCAATTAACAGAGGACCTCAAGGGCTGAGATGTGACGAGTCCATGTCGTGTCCCCTGGAATAGGGCAGCATCCCTTTAACCAGCCCGTGAGCCTCCAGCGGTGCCCACCGTGCTCGGCACGTTAAAGCTGCTAGAACCCAGCCAGGGCCGCGTGTCTCTGTAAATAAACACGGGTATTTTGGGCCCAGGTTATTCTTGTGTAATGAGCGAATGCCACGAGGTGCCCACTCAGAGACCCACCCTTGGAGACCCCACTGCGACCTCGGCTCCCTTCCAATGGGCCTGTCAGACGCCCGGCCATCTGCACCCCTCTCCCCCCAGCTTTTCAGTTACCACCCGCTCACACTAGCTTAACCAAAGGACAGAAACTCGGTAACTTCTCAGCTCTGAACGTACGGAGCCAGCCCGGCCCGGAGCAGCTGAGACGCTGGTGAGCCACCGTGACACCAGCCAGCCTGTCCCGCTAACCAGCATTTACACGCCCAGCGGGCTTGTGCCTGCAGAGATCGGCCAGTCGGCTGGGCTGATAGACGGAGCGGCCCGATCCCCAGCCAGTGTGAATCCACACAGACCCCAACAGGGCTGCAGCCGATTCACACCAGCCGGGGACCCGGCCCCACCGACCCCCACGGGGCTGGGGCCGAT
>NW_020692279.1:2774-11478 GCF_002925995.2 Terrapene triunguis
GGGACCTGGCCCCACCGACCCCGACGGGGCTGCGGCCGATTCACGCCAGCCGGGGACCCGGCCTGGATTAGGTGCCAGGAGGAGTGACACCAGCCTCGGCCCCTGCGGCTCACGGATCAAGCCCCTGCTGCTTCCCGGGGAATCGGCCCTGGCAGGCTGGACTGGTAACGTCTCTCTGGCCAGAACCAGGGTTGGGATAAAACTTCCTGGCTCTGTCCGACCGCTGGAAATCAGCTGGGTCCTGGGATGAGAAGAAATGTCTGTTTGGAGCCACTTCACCGCCCGGCTGGGACCCCTGCACCCAGCGCGGAGGAGGGGCTGGTCGGGGCTTTCCCTCCCCTTCCCCTCGCCCCCAGGCTGCTGGAGGGGCCCGGCAGGGGGAGGGGGAGCCCGTCGGGGGGCTGGGTAGCCAGGGGGTCAGCGATCACCTCAGGGCACCGTGTTGGGGCATTTGTAGGGGCGCTCCCCGGGGTGGATCCTCTGGTGCCGGGTGAGCCCCGAGACCTGGCCAAAGCTGTTCCGGCAGACGGGGCACTGGAAGGGGCGCTCGGCCGTGTGGGTGCGCTGCTGGCTGATCAGGGTGGAGCTGGCCCCAAAGGCCCTCCCGCATACAGGGCATTAATAGGGGCGCTCACCCGTGTGGGTCCGGCGGTGCTTGACCAGCTGGGAGCTGTGGCTGAAGCCCTTCGCGCATTCGGGGCAGCGGTAGGAGCATTCGCCTGTGTGGATGTGCTGGGGGGTGACGAGGTGGGAGCTCACCTGGAAGCCCTTCCCGCAGGCCAGGAACTTGTAGGGTTTCTCCTCCGTGGGCCGGCTCTGGTGCCGGATGAGGTTGGAGCTGTGAGCGAAGCCTTTCCCACACTCAGGGCATACGTAGGGGCGCTCCCATGTGGACGTGCCGATGCCTGGTCATGTCTGAGCCCAGGGCAAAGCCTTTCCCGCAGTCGGGGCATTTGTGGGGGCTCTCCCCCGTACGGACGGCCTGGTGTCTGATAAGCTGGGCGCTCTGACGGAAGCTCCTCCCACACTCCTGGCACCGGTACAGCCTGTCTGCGTTGTGCTGACCCTCGGGGCTCCCAGACACGTTCCCCTGGGATTGACTCAGCACCATCCCACGCGGTTCCGCTCGCTCCCGATCCTCCTTCTGGGGATCCCCCTCCTCGCTCTCGCTCGCCGGCCTGTCACCTGCAGGATTCAACGTGTTAAAGCTCCCAGCCTGCCTGGGTGGGAAGCAGAATCCAAATGGGGATCCCAGCACCACCTTCCTGAGTCTGCAGCCAGCCCACCTGGTGCCTCTGTGTGCTCAGAGCCTCCCCAGCCGCAGCAGAGGGAAACGGGCCCAGAACCGGGACAGTCGCACAGCTGCGTTTGAAATCAGCCAGGCAAAGCACTGGGTCGTCCGGCACTTACAGCCTGTTCCACGCACGGCTCTGGCACCGTCCCTGGGCTTCTCTCCAGCTGCCCCGCGGCTCCCAGCCCCCAATCGGAGCCCAGCCACCTCCCGGCTCAGCACCTTTCCTCTGACCTGGCTTGGAGTATGATTGGGAGTGGGAGCTGATGGGAAAGGCAGGAGGAGGGATCCGTGCAATGGGGAGGGGCTGATAAGAGTTGTACCCCCCCCCCCCCCGCTTTGCAGATCCGTCACACCTCTCTTCTGAACTGGGATTGAAACGTCTGTCCTGTCTGCTCCGGGTGGGAGCCGCTTTGACTCCTGTGAGCTCGAGCCACACCACACACCCCCTTTGGTTACAGTCCAAAAAGGCTCATGTAGTGCAAGGGAAGGAGGAGGATCCGGGGAACTACAGGCCAGTCAGCCTCACCTCAGTCCCTGGAAAAATCATGGAGCCGGTCCTCAAGGAATCAATTCTGAAGCACTTAGAGGACAGGAAAGTGATCAGGAACAGTCAGCATGGATTCACCAAGGGCAAGTCATGCCTGACCAACCTGATTGCCTTCTATGAGGAGATAACTGGCTCTGTGGATGAGGGGAAAGCAGTGGATGTGTTATTCCTTGACTTTAGCAAAGCTTTTGATACAGTTTCCCACAGTATTCTTGCTGGCAAGTTAACGAAGTATGGGCTGGATGAATGGACTGTAAGGTGGATAGAAAGCTGGCTAGATTGTCGGGCTCAACGGGTAGTGATCAATGGCTCCGTGTCTAGTTGGCAGCCGGTATCAAGCAGAGTGCCCCAAGGGTCGGTCCTGGGGCCGGTTTTGTTCAATATCTTCATTAATGATCTGGAGGATGGCGTGGACTGCACTCTCAGCAAGTTAGCAGATGGCACTAAACTGGGAGGAGTGGTAGATACGCTGGAGGGTAGGGACAGGATACAGAGGGACCTAGACAAATTAGAGGATTGGGCCAAAAGAAATCTGATGAGGTTCAACAAGGACAAGTGCAGAGTCCTGCACTTAGGACGGAAGAATCCCATTCACTGTTACAGACTAGGGACCGAATGGCTAGGAAGCAGTTCTGCAGAAAAGGACCTCGGGGTCACAGTGGACGAGAAGCTGGATATGAGTCGACAGTGTGCTCTTGTTGCCAAGAAGGCTAACGGCATTTTGGGCTGTATAAGTAGGGGCATTGCCAGCAGATCGAGGAACGTGATCGTTCCCCTCTATTCGACATTGGTGAGGCCTCATCTGGAGTACTGTGTCCAGTTTTGGGCCCCACACTACAAGAAGGATGTGGAAAAATTGTAAAGAGTCCAGCAGAGGGCAACAAAAATGATTAGGGGTCTGGAGCACATGACTTATGAGGAGAGGCTGAGGGAACTGGGATTGTTTAGTCTCCAGAAGAGAAGAGTGAGGGGGGATTTGATAGCTGCTTTCAACTACCTGAGGGGGGTTCCAGAAAGGATGGAGCTTGGCTGTTCTCAGTGGTGGCAGATGACAGAACAAGGAGCAATGGTCTCAAGTTGCAGTGGGGGAGGTCTAGGTTGGGTATTAGGAAACACTATTTCACTAGGAGGGTGGTGAAGCACTGGAATGGGTTACCTGGGGAGGTGGTGGAATCTCCTTCCTTAGAGGTTTTTAAGGCCCGGCTTGACAAAGCCCTGGCTGGGATATTTAGTTGGGAATTGGTCCTGCTTTGAGCAGGGGGTTGGACTAGATACCTCCTGAGGTCCCTTCCAACCCTGAGATTCTATGATTCTATGATTCCTTTCAGTTAGTCCGTGTCCCATGCCATGAGCCTCCCCCATGGGGGAGTTCTTGGTCCCCCGCGTAGGGTGAGGACTGGGGAATTCGGGGACACATCCATGCTGAATTAATCTTTATATAGCAGGGGTAGTCGTTGTACTTTGCCAAAGTCCAAATTTCTCGGTCAAGGTAGAGTCAAGGGCCAGACTCCAGAGACAATAACAACAATGAAATAAGTAAAGAGATTTCAGGGTCTGGGCAAATGTGTCTGGCGGTCCGGATTTGCCCGGCGTCCCCTGTTCTAGTGGGACTGACCAGTCAGTGACATCCTAGGTCAGTGAGAAGCAGATCTCAAGGACAGGGACGGAGTACATGAAGAACTGGGCGGACGGCAGGGACTGGAGAGACATGCGAGAAGGCAGGACAGGAAAGAAGTGACAGTTCGTGTCGCTGTAAATAAGGAAGGGGCCATGTTTTAATGCTTGGTAATAATTATCATTTTTGCATTTCTTTACAATTGTTCTGTTCGTGACGTTGTGTGTAAAGCAGCTAACCAGCGATGGTGCCTTGGGTGACGTTAAACAGACATTGCAGGTGGTCCCTGTGCCGTTCAGGGTTACAGAGTGAGGAGTGTACGAATGATCGATACCCGTACGGCTTGTTTAAAACACTGAAGATCCGATCTGGCCCCGGTCCCAGTTCGATTGGATACGCGGGGTCCCGCTGAAATCGTTGTGAATGACGGGGTACGGGACAGAGCTACACAGACCCTGCAGCCCCCCGGACGGGAGGTCAGGTCATTAGCCCAGGGACCTGATGGGACAATTGGATTTATAACTTCGGCCTGCGTGGGAAGTAACCACGAAAAGTCCGTCAGGTTATCCTGAGTCACGGATGATGTTACAGGCAGGTGACAAAACCCAGACCGAGCCTGAATTAGTTCAGCCGAAGAGGCCGATTGCTATGGCGCTGGGACTGTGCGTGTTAAGGTCTGAACTTCATAAATACGAAAACGGGGGAACAAAGTAACTTACACTAAGTTTGTCCGTATGGAAATAAATTTAATTGGTGAACATAACGATGAGGGGCTAGGCCGGGCCGCACACCTCCCCCTTTCAGGGCCTTAAAGAAAGAGACTTTGGGGGGGAAAACCAAAACAACCAGACGGGTCTCCTGGAGCAAGCTTCCCCACCCTGGCTGCCACCCCCGTCTCCTGGGATCTCACCCTGAGAAATGTCCACCCAGCCCGGGCCAGAGAGCGGGACCCCCAGGACACGGCCACCCCCAGCTCCAGCCAAAGCCCAGACAACACCTGGGCTGAACAGATCAGACGTTTGGCTCCAGCCCGTCACAGCTCCTTTCTCCTGTCCCGTCACTGCCAGCGCTGATGCACCCAGGAGACGCTCGGACAAAGGGCCTTTCCTCTCTCCGGCGGACGGGACCGGGACCGGGACCGTGGACACTAACAGGGTAAGCCTGGCTGGCTTTGTACTTCACACTGCAGAGGCTTTACCGGCTCGGCCTTTGCTGCGTCATTACGAAACGGTTCCCAGGCTGCTGGACGGTGTTTGCCCTGGCGCTGAGCGGGCAGAGGTCTCTGCACCCCAACTCCGGCCCGTGTTTAACACTGTGTAACGGTGGACAGCGGCTTGGTTATGTTAACACCTCCGGCCCATTCACGCCGTCCCCCTACGCCGGGCTGGCAGGACGGAAGAGCTGGTCAGGAATGCCGGGGGCTGCCGGGCCGTAGGAGTCCCCGATCGGCCACACCCGACGCCAGCGAGCGGGCGGCTGGCTAGAGCACCCCGGACGCCGGCTGGGGGTCAGTCCCCCGCGTGCAGCCGCTGGTGCACCAGCAGGTTGGCTCTCTGGCTGAAGCGCTTGCCGCAGCCGGGGCACTGGTGGGGGCGCTCGCCCGTGTGGGTGCGCTGGTGGGTCAGCAGGTTGGCGCGCTGGTTGAAGCTCTTGGGGCAGCGGGGGCAGCGGAAGGGGCGCTCGCCCGTGTGCAGCACCTGGTGGGTGAGCAGGTTGGAGCTGCGGTTGAAGCTCTTGCCGCACTCCAAGCAGCGGTAGGGCCGCTCGCCCACGTGGATGCGCCGGTGCCGGTTGAGGGTGGAGCTCTGGGTGAAGCGCTTGCCGCACTCGACGCAGGCGAAGGGGCGCTCGGCCGTGTGCACCCGGCGGTGGTTGACCAGCGTGGAGCGCACGCTGAAGCGCTCGCCGCAGTCCGGGCACTGGTGGGGGCGCTCGCCCGTGTGGGTGCGCCGGTGCTGCGCCACGTCCGAGTTGGTGCGAAAGCCCTTGCCGCAATCGGGGCACTTGCAGGGGCGCTCGGCAGTGTGGGTGCGCTGGTGGGCCAGGCGGTGCGAGCTGCGGCGGAAGCGCTTCCCGCACTCGGGGCAGGGGTAGGGGGCCTCGGCCGTGTGGCTGCGCTGGTGGATGATGAGCTCCGAGCTCTGGCGGAAGCGCTTGCCGCACTCGGCGCAGTGGAAGGGCTCCTCGCCCGTGTGGAGCCGGCGGTGGCTCACCAGGTCCGAGTTCTGCCGGTAGCTCTTGCCGCAGTCCGCGCACTGGTATGGCCGCTCCCCCGTGTGCACCGTCTGGTGCCGGATGAAGTGCGAGCTCTGGGTGAAGCTTTTCCCGCACTCCGGGCAGGTGTAGAGCCGCCCTGGCCGGGCCGTGGCCTCGCTCGGGTCCATTGTGTCGCCCCTGCGGGGGGCGGGTTCATCCCCACTCTCCTCCGTGGGGTTCCCCTGCTGCCCCTCGGAGGCTTTCCCCGGCTCCAGACTCCGGGAAATGTCCCCTCCAGCTCCGCCTGGCAGCGTCTCATTCGCCACCCCTGGCTGAGTCGCCTCCTCCTCGTTCCCATGTGCTGAAAGAAAGAGAGAATCCAGACACCCGTCACTCCCTGCGCTGGGCTCCTCAGGTCAGGGGAACAAACCCGAGGTGTAAAAAATCCCCTGGCAGCTGGGACTGCCCCTGGTGGGAGGAGAGGCCGGGAACTCCCAGAGGATTCAAGCTCTCATTTCTGGCTCTTGTTGGGAGGCTGATTTTGTAGGGAGCCCAATGAGGCCGCACTGCCTTCCTGAGTCTGCAGACAGGCAGCTCTGGTGCTGCTCAGAGATCCCCAGCAGCAGGAAACTGAGAAGACACTGGCCATTTTCAGGCTGTTTCCTGTGCGCTGCTGTGACACTGACAAGAGTCAGGTCGATTTCACTCTGGCAGCCTGCAGGGGCTCTGAGCACCAGCACTTGGGGCTATTCCCAGAATGGGGCAGGGTGGGCCGGGGGGAGCAGGGGGGGGTAGATTGGGTACACTAGGATCCAGAGGTGGATGGACAGATAGTGCAGGGTCAGGGACGAGACCGGACCTGTCTCCTTTGCTGCAGCGAGTGGCCGCCAGGTTCCCCACACCCCTAACTGGAGCGCTGCAGGAGTCCCCGCGGTTCAGCTTCATGCGCAGATGTCAGCGCTTTAGAAATGTACTTAGAAAACGACCCTGCAAGTCCCAGGACGTAGGCTGGGCGGGCGTGGGAGCGATCCATGAAAGTGACCGGGCACAGCCGGCCAGAGACGCTGGGTGACTAGTCAGCGTCAGCGCGACCCCCATGCGTCACCCCAGGGGAATTACCGGTGCGATGGGTGCTGAGGGGCAGCGCGGTCTGGTGGGTCAGACTCACAGAGCTTACGGCCAGAACAGACCCGGACAAAGATCCCTTTAGTAGCTGCTATTTCCCCCCTCGCAGGGACTAAAACACCACAATCAAGTCACTCCTCCGCCTTTGGAGTCCTGGGCTCTATTCCCGGCTTCACCACGCTGCTACGTCCTCTCCCTGGGCTTCTGTTTGCCCTCACACCCCTCCCCTCACTGGCCGTTCACACGGCCGGGTCCGCGGGGCAGGGACTGTCTCTCGCTAGGTGTATGTCCAGCTCCGAGCACAATGGGCTCCTGAGCTCAGTCCGGGCTAGATGCTCACGTCACACAAATCATTATTCTTCTTCATAAGGTACAACATGAAAAAAGCAAGGAACGTAATGAGGTCACAATCTGGGCTGAGGCCTGGGGAGGCCGGGAGGCCTTTGCAGTGATTATATTACTGCTCCGGGCCTCCCTCGCAGCTGTTCATCTGGAGGTCGCAAAGCACTGTGCAAAGATGGTTCACGGTGCATGATCTGCCTAACAACAGGGAAACCGAGGCACAGAAATGGGAAAGGAGGTGGCGGAGCTGGGAACCCAGGTCATAAGAGCCAACAAAGAACTGACCGTAAGGTGGTAGATATTGGTTGTTGTGGTGAGATTTCGTGTGCGCACACTCACCACCTGAGACACTGCGTGTGAGTCTGTGTCCCCACTGCCTTGCACTAGGCACGTAAACACACCTCTGTAAATGTTGTGTGTGGAGGGGGACGGCGGCCTGGGGTTTAATCTAATCTGGTGAGCTGCTTCGCCCTCAATACAGGATTAACTCCCCAGCCGCATTTACTCCCCTCATCCTGAAATCCCCTCCCCACGCGCTGGCGGCAGGGGCACCACCAAGCGAGTCACTGACGGGTGAGCGAAGGAACCGCATTTCCTAACCGCTGGCCCCAGCCTGTTTTCTTCGTGCCGGCGGCAGCATCTGCCCAGTCAGCGTCGCTGCGGCCCCTGCACAATCAGCTGCCCCGTTGTGTTGTGTGGGTCTCTCACACGGGAGTAGGGCAGAGAAAAACATTTACAAACATAAAATAGGGTTGGGGAAAAGGCAGGGGGCCGGGGCAGCCCCTGGAAGGCCTGTAAAGCCCCTTCTGTTACTGCCCAGGATGTAAAGACCCCAGGAAGCCAGCGGTGAATTTCTGAGCCGGTTTAAGCGATTCCTCACCTGTGCGGGCGTCTCTCGGGGTCTCCTCAGCGCCCCGGGGGCCCGGGACCCCCGGCTCTGCCCCTCGCTCCATCCGGGAGAGCGCGTCCGGTCCGGGGATCAGAAATCCTGCTCGGGGACGGGGACAGGCGAGATCAGGGCGTGCGACGCGGCAGGAGAATACACAGGAGTCGCATCTTACGCGGGGGTTAGGTTCTAAAGTCAGCGTGTAAGGCGAAAATCGCGTCTAGTCAAATTCCCATTGAGGGAATGGCGGGCGGAATCGCCCGTGCTACAGGTACAGTATTTAAATTGTTATTTTTCTCTTTTTTTAATTTTTATTTTATTTTTTGCCGAGCGCATATAGTTAAAATCGTGTCAGTTGAATCCGCGTATGATGCGTCTTCCCTTGTATCTGCTACAGGGAACGTCCCATGATTTTAACCCAGCCCCGGTCTGCTCCGGGGGATGTGGCCTGACCCAGGGGGCAGGACACCAGGCGGGATGGGCCTGTGGGGCTGACCGGGGGGCAGGGAGGGGGATGCCACCCCGGGGGGTACCACAGCCCCTGGGGTCTCACTGGCCCCGCTGCAGACACCGAGGGCGGTGGGGGTGCAGGATTGGGGGGCTCTGGGAGGGCAGGGGGCTGTGGGATGTTCAGATCTTAGTCACCCCCCTGCCTGCCGCTCCTGCCCCATGGCTGGATGGGGGTCTGCGCCCTTCCCC
>NW_020692280.1:0-1773 GCF_002925995.2 Terrapene triunguis
AATAGAAAGAGGGCCCCAGCATGGACTGATCGGGAAGTCTTGGATCTCATCGCAGTGTGGGGCGATGAGTCCGTGCTTTCAGAGCTGCGCTCCAAAAGAAGGAATGCTAAGATCTACGAGAAGATCTCCAAAGCCATGGCAGAGAGAGGCTACAGCCGGGATGCAACGCAGTGCCGCGTGAAAATCAAGGAGCTGAGACAAGGCTACCAAAAAACCAAAGAGGCTAACGGACGCTCCGGATCCCAGCCCCACACATCCCGTTTCTACGAGGCACTGCATTCCATCCTGGGTGCGGCCGCCACCACTACCCCACCCCTGACCGTGGACTCCGAGGATGGGATATTGTCCGCGGCCGGTTCCTCGTCGGACATGTTAGTGGACGGGGAAGATGAAGAAGGAGATGAGGAGGACGAGGCAGTCGACAGCGCTGGCACCGCTGATTTCCCCGACAGCCAGGAGCTCTTCATCACCCTTACCGAGATCCCCTACCAACCGTCCCCATCCCTTACCCCGGACACAGAATCAGGGGAAGGATCAAGCAGTAAGTGCTGTAAACATGTAAACATTTATTTTTAACAGAACTGAATTATTGACAATATTTAAAATGGCTTATTTCCTAAAGTGCTTTAAACATATAAACATTTATCTGCAACAAAACTGGAATATTTACAATATCAACAAAGGGTTTCTCATGATTTTTCTGCCTTGGGCTCTTCACTATTTAGTCCCAACTATTTAAAAAAATTTTTACAATGTCCGGTTATTCATGATTATGCAGCCCAAGACGCTCCACTCTTTAGTCCCAGTGCACCTACGCGAAAATCCGGTCAATATGGCCGGGGATAGAGGAGAAATCCTCATAGGAGAACTCCTCGTAGGTCTCATGCAGGTACAGTTCCAGCCTGCTCATCAGGTTCCTGGGTAGGGCGATCTTATTGGGCCCTCCGTGGTAGCACATGTTTCCCCGCCACGCCACAATCAAGTATTCCGGGATCATCGCGCGGCACAGCATAGCGGCATATGGCCCTGGTTTTTGCATGCTTTCCCTCAGCATGCGTTCCTTCTCGCTGTCCGAGATCCTCATGAGGGTGATGTCACTCATGATGCCCTGCTTTGAATTAGGGAGGGGAATGTTAGTATTGGGACTGCTTTACAGCCACGCGGTGGAGGGAGAGGGGCAGCATACAGGGATCTTCCCTGGGACAGCCGCGAGGGGGTGGGACAGGGGCCGAGTTCATGCTTGCCTGATTGCTGGCATTGAGACTGGCATTGCTTTCAATGTGAAAGGAGGCCAGTGCTACTATTAGAGTTTTAAGCAGCCACAAGTCTACGGCTTACCATGATTGCCCGCTACAGAAGTTCAGGTGTCCAGCCACGCTTCTCAGATCACTCCAAGACCACCGCAAGTCCACAGGCACTGAAGGCGAGGGCTGAAAATTCGACCTTGTCCTGAGTGCGCATGTGAGAGGTGGAGTGCATGGTTTTGTTCACAGAGAAAGAGTAGGTTCTTTGTACACAACATCATTTATCTGTCTCAGGAATTCACTCCCTTTTTACCATTCACACAGACACATCTGCGACTGTCTCCCAACCCAGCCTGTCAGCACACTCCCAGAGGCTAGCGCAGATTAGGCGGAGGAAGAAGAAGACACGTGAAGACATGTTCTCAGAACTAATGGGCTGCTCCCGAGCCCAGGCAGCCCAGCAGACACAGTGGAGGGAGAACTTGTCACAAATGCACCGAGCAGTCATGGAACGGGAGGAGAGGTGGCG
>NW_020692281.1:0-6361 GCF_002925995.2 Terrapene triunguis
CTGAGGGATTGGAGCAAATGCGGTTATATCTTAGAGCTTGGCTGTAGACAATGGATCGTGTGGTGTGTCCTGGATGGAAGCTGGAGGCATGTAGGTAAGTGTAGCGGTCAGTAGGTTTCCGGTACAGGGTGGTATTTATGTGACCATCGCTTATTAGCACAGTAGTGTCCAGGAAATGGTCCTTCCTCCTGGTGTCTGATAACGCTTGTGCTCCTCAGTCCTCCAGCAGCACTCACTCTCAGCTCCTTGCGCCTCTTGTTCCCAGCTCCTCACACTCACACCACAAACTGAAGTGAGCTCCTTTTTAAAATGCAGGTGCCCGGATTAGCCTGCCTTAATTGATTCTAGCAGCTTCTTCTTAATTGGCTCCAGGTGTCCTAATTAGCCTGCCTGCCTTAACTGGTTCTAGCAGGTTCCTGATTACTCTAGTGCAGCCCCTGCTCTAGCCACTCAGGGAACAGAAAACTACTCATCCAGTGACCAGCATATTTGCCCTCTACCAGACTCCTGTACCCCACTGGTCTGGGTCTGTCACAATATGTATTTTCTTCTGTTTAACATGACAAGACATGACAGTAACAAGACTACAACAGAAACACAAAGAAATTTGTTATGGGAAGACAATGTATAAAAAAACATTTTATAGATTACAATGCTCATTTTCTGAATACATGGCTATTTTAGAAAACACTGTGGGCTGATGTTTACTCAACTGTGCTCAATTTTCCAAGTATTTGCATTCATGAATCAGTGTTTTATATTGTAAAATAAAATATAAATATGTCAAAGGAGGAAATTTGAATTTAAACATAGTAATTTAAGCCATAGTACTGTCAGCTCTGTAGTCCTCAGTTCATGTTCATCATTTTTTGATCATCAAGCCCAAATTTTCTTTTATGTCAACATTGTATTTTATCTAAAACACTTTTAAAAAAGTTGATAAATGCATGGTGGCAAAAAGCATGATGAGATTAATAAAATACTGAGGTTTTTTTTTTTTCAGAAACAGAATTGTTCTCCGTGAATCTGAGAAATAATGCTGCTATATGACTAAATTCTGCCCTCAGATGTATCCCCTGTTTAAGTTACTAGAATCCTTGGGCATGAATCTAATGGTAAAATTTGACCCTAAATATTTGAGGACCTCCTAATATGAAGGTACCAAACTGCCTGTGTCAGGGTCAGGCATCTTCCCCCAAACAGGGAAGACACCATTTTCTTCTTCTCACCCTAGCAGAAATAGCTCTCCTTGAAGTGTTCAATGCACACAGATAAAACAAGCATCTAACAAAATCCACTTTACTGTTAGGCAATTCTATACTTAAAGGTTTTCCAGTCCTCTCCTTCCCCTTCTAATCCAAGCCCTGCAAGCCAGAGTCAACTGGCATGGGCCATCTCTGGGTATCTAACTGCAGTGGTAGACTTACCCTCTGTACCAAACTTAATATTCCTTTAAGTACTGCCTGCGATGCAGCATGCCCACTTTATAACTGATGCAGCAAGACATGATGGATAACAGCATCCTTAACGTGATGCAGCATGACCCAGCACAACTCAGTGAACATGTCACATTATATTACAAATGGAAAGAAATACCACTTTGGGGTTAAAAGCAGGTACAAGAAGAAAATTGCCCATGAAATGTGTGCATTTCCCAGCTCCAGCGGATTGATGAGGAAAGAGGCTGCTAGCACATCTCTACTATTAGACCAAAGTGACAAAACAAGCTTTCAGGGCAAGGGCCTTATTCCAGTGCCCTATGTAGCTCTCTAGATTTAGCATCACTTGAAGGAAAGTGTACAAATGTACAAAATTCTCTTATAGCCGCCAAAGCTTGTTCTCTCCAGTCAGGGAATCACTTTTGTGGCCTTCACTTCCCTTATACAGCAGATCACCTTCGATCTCAGTGACCTTAACAGTATTACAGCAATTGTTCTTTCACATAGAGGAACTATATTTCAAATATTTCTCCACTGTATTTATAATAAGTAGACTACTCTTCAGCATGCAGCAAACAGCAATTTGTTTTCCACCTTCAGTATTTCTCTTCAACATTCTTTTGACCTTACTTAGCATGGGCATACTGAGTTAGTGAAGACCCAAACAAGAAAAATTAGTTTTTGATTTTGTGACCGACAATTACTACTTAAAATCAATAGCCACTTGTATTTCTTTCATTGTTTGAGACCTATGAAGTATTCCATGCAGCTATACAATACTGGATATCATTTAGCTGTCACCCTTTTTTCTCTGCCCCATGGTGGGGTTATCATTAGGGAGCTGGTGTTTCAATTCCTTTCAAGTGTCAGGTCACATGCTAGGTATACTATAGACTAGGAGCTAAGCATGTTATGTGCTTCAGATGGTACACTTTGAAAGTTTTATCACTTTTGCTCCCATTAAATAGTCACGTCTAATATCAATGGACTGGTAGGACTTGCAGAAGTCAAAGGCTGCAAGTACCCTAGTTACAAAGTCCTAGTTAAACAAGGTGTACAGTTAGTTCCTAGATGAAGCCCCTTGGAAGAGACAATAGATGTGTTCAAAAATAAATCTGCATTGTACCCAACATGCCCCCCCATCCTCCCCGAAAAGCAAAGCAAATGGTGGATGTAAAGAACCTCCTGCTGAGGTTTAGTATCCAAAATACCCTTCAAGGCCTGCCCTCTCTTTAAGGGAAATAAAACCATAAACCCTTATTCTCAGAGACTTGCGCTTGGGTTTGGGTTTTCCTCCAGTAGTCTGCAAACTGTCAGAGCCATGTTAGGAGGGGTACTGTCACAGCTCGCCAGAGCAAGGTGTCTTGTGCTCCATACTAGTCCTGTAACAGTTAGTTGAAGTTCAGCTTAAAAATGGCCAGCTGGGCTTTTAACTCCACAAAACAATAAACAGTTTACTGCAAACTTCTATCAATGTACAGTAGGGTTGTGAGGCCCTTACCCAGGTTTTGGTATTCTTGGGCACTCCTCCTGCCCCAGTTACACCCAGCACTCCTCTTTAGGATAAACAGACAAACCTTCTTATCTCAACTGTTGGATCCTGAGTGGGTACTGCCTCCTCATGGACATAAGAACATAAGAACAGCCGTACTGGGTCAGAACAAAGGTCCATCTAGCCCAGTATCCTGTCTACCGACAGTGGCCAATGCCAGGTGACCCAGAGGGAGTGGACCAACAGGCAATGATCAAGTGATCTCTCTCCTGCCATCTATCTCCATCCTCTGACAAACAGAGCCTAGGGACACCATTCCTTACCCATCCTGGCTAATAGCCATTAATGGACTTAACCACCATGAATTTATCCAGTTCTCTTTTAAACGCTGTTATAGTCCTAGCTTTCACAACCTCCTCAGGTAAGGAGTTCCACAAGTTGACTGTGCGCTGCGTGAAGAAGAACTTCTTTGTATTTGTTTTAAACCTGCTGCCTATTAATTTCATTTGGTGACCCCTAGTTCTTGTATTATGGGAATAAGTAAATAACTTTTCCTTATCCACTTTCTCCACATCCCTCAAGATTTTATATACCTCTATCATATCCCCCCCTTAGTCTCCTCTTTTCCAAGCTGAAGAGTCCTAGCCGCTTTAATCTCTCCTCATATGGGACCCTTTCCAAACCCCTAATCATTTTAGTTGCCCTTTTCTGAACCTTTTCTAGTGCCAGTATATCTTTTTCTGGATGAAGAGACCACATCTGTATGCAGTATTCGAGATGTGGGCATACCATTGATTTATATAAGGGCAATAATATATTCTCAGTCTTATTCTCTATCCCCTTTTTAATGATTTGTTGTAGCTAAATTAGCCCCCATCATATTGTATGTATAGTTGGGGTTATTTTTTCCAATGTGTATTACTTTACATTTATCCACATTAAATTTCATTTGCCATTTTGTTGCCCAATCACTTAGTTTTGTGAGATCTTTTTGAAGTTCATCACAGTCTGCTTTGGTCTTAACTATCTTGAGCAGTTTAGTATCATCTGCAAACTTTGCCACCTCACTATTTACCCCTTTCTCCAGATCATTTATAAATAAGTTGAATAGGATTGGTCCGAGGACTGACCCTTGGGGAACACCTTCTAGCTGCTGGAGGACCAAGGCTTGTTGGTTCTGCTGATAGCAGAGCCTGAGTTGCTTCTCTAGGCAGTGCCCAAAGGTCTAAACTCATTGGCCCTTTTTCCCAGGTGACACTTTTCCTGTGGGCAGGTGTGTCAGGGAAGCAACACCTCCAGCTGGGAGCAGAGAAGGACTGGTGCATTTTCACAGGCACAGTTTCAGTACCTTTGAAAAAATATTCTCCTACTGGTCTGCTATGTCAAATCCCTTTCAGCAGTTAAATGATTATAGCTCCTGCTTCTGTGGCTCAGGCATCCCAGGCGGCCTCTGTTCAAATACTTGACTCTTTACCAAGCACTGCCCCAGTTTTGTAGAAAGTGAATTCAGTAGCAAGGTCTGTGCTGGCTGCAGGTGCAGTCTCTCGTTGGTGGGCATTACTGCCAACTTTCCAGGTTTCTTTTGCACTGTTTTAGGTGTATTTACAAAAAAACACTTTATAATAATATATGGAGATATACCCACCTCATAGAACTGGAAGGGACCCTGAAAGGTCATTGAGTCCAGCTCCCTGCCTTCACTAGCAGGACCAAGTACTGATTTTGCCCCAGATCCCTAAGTGGCCCCTTCAAGGATTGAACTCATAACCCTGGGTTTAGCAGGCCAATGCTACTTTATGTGAACTGTTTAAGATGCTTCTCTTGTGGCCTCTCCTGCGTTTGTTCCTGGTTAGGTGTGATACAGGATGATCTTACTTGATCCATGCTCTACAGCAGGGGTCGGCAACATTTGGCACGCGGCTCGCCAGGGTAAGCACCCTAGCGGGCCGGGCCAGTTTATTTACCTGCTGACGCGGCAGGTTCGGCCGATCGTGGTCCCCACTGGCCACGGTTTGCCGTCCTGGGCCAATGGGGGTGGCGGTAAGCAGTGCGGGCGAGGGATGTGCTGGCCGCGGCTTGCCGCGGCTTCCCGCAGCCCCCATTGGCCTGGGATGGCGAACCGTGGCCAGTGGGGGCCACGATCGGCCAAACCTGCCGCGTCAGCAGGTAAATAAACTTGCCCGGCCCGCCAGGGTGCTTACCCTGGCGAACCGTGTGCCAAACGTTGCCGACCCCTGCTCTACAGCTATGTGTATGCAGGCTGACACACGTGAAAACTTCAGTTGCATTTTAGAACCCTTAATTTAGGTTTTTTTTATTTTTAATATCTTGGCCTTGGAGCACACTGGGCTACTATGCATAAAAACCCTTTTCTTGCAAGTTGTGGAGCCCCTCCCACAAGAATGTGTTGAATTCTCATTGAAATCAATGAGATGATGATGCTTGGCACCTTGAAGTTATTCAGCCTATTTCTATCCCTTTGATATATTATTACATCTTGAATATTAACTCTGTGTCTCTCGCTTGGGGACAAATCCTAGTCTTATTGAAGTATATAAGGCATTTTCCTGGGACTAGGATTTGGGTTCTCCTGCTTCCCTCAGAAGAGATGCTTTGAATTCAGTACACATCCATAAAGCAGTGAGTGTTTTGTTCTGCTTTTAATACTAATCACTTCTGTCACTACCGCCATCATTACAAAGAATTTCTTACATGGCTGTGTGCTATACAGCACATTGATTCAAAATGCAGCAGAGAATGCTCAAAAGGAGCTAGAGAGACAAGTTGGATGAAGTAATATCTTTTATTGGACCAACTTCTGTTGGTGAGAAGGACAAAGTTTCGAGCTTACAGAGAGTTCTACTTCAGCTCCTGAAGTAAGCTCAAAAGCTTGTCTCTCTCACCAACAGAAGTTGGTCCAATAAAATATATTACCTCACCCACATTGTCTCTCTAATATCCTGGGACCAACATGGCTACAACATCATTGCATACAAAAGCAGCTAGACAGTCTTGTTTAGGTGAGTTAACTCCATATTATCTGTAGCTTCCTAACTTCACAGTATGGGAACAAAGTGACCAAATTCATCAAGAATTCTAATACCATCCTCACTTCTGGTGTCTTCCGGTGACACTCAACACATGGTACATCATTCTCTGATTTACATATGGTACAATCCCATTGAATTTCTTGGCTTGTATCTAATGCAAATTAGGGCAGATTTTAGTTAATGCTTTGTTCAGCTATCACTGTCAATTAAGTGGTATCCATTTAGGAAACAAGTATCAGAGGGGTAGCCGTGTTAGTCTGAATCTGTAAAAAGCAACAGAGGGTCCTGCAGCACCTTTAAGACTAACAGAAGTATTGGGAGCATAAGCTTTCATGGGTAAGAACCTCACTTCTTCAGATGCAAGTAATGGAAATCTCCAG
>NW_020692282.1:0-4554 GCF_002925995.2 Terrapene triunguis
AAAAAAAAAAAGAAAGAAAAAAAAAAAAAAAAAAAAAAAAAAAAAACCCTGTAAAAAAAAAACCCCTTTCATTTCTTCCATGTATTATTTACTTTACATAACTATATAAATAATAAAATTATATATTATGTACATTGCATCATATATGCTGTTGATCGATTATTAATGAGCTCCGTTTCACATGTGTGGGTCCCTGCCACTCCCTGGGGGTGTGTTAGGGTGACCAGATGTCCCGATTTTATAGGGACAGTCCTGAGTTTTGGATCTTCTTCTTATATAGTATCCTATTACCTCCCACCCCCGTCCCGATTTTTCACACTTGCTGCCTGGTCACCCTAGTGATGTGCACATGTGTGGGTCCCAGCTGCCCTCTGCCCCCCTTATTGAAGCAGGTGTGCAGGGTTACTGCCCTGGGAACTACAGGGCACCAGTGGACATGGGGCTGACTGGAGGCAGGGCAGGGTCAGACTGGAGGTAGGGTCTGGCTGCAGGCAGGGCAAGGAATGCGGGGCTGACTGGAGACAGGGGTGTGTGGGGCGGGCGGGCTGGCTTCAGGCAGGGCCGCAGACGGGTGTGGCAGGTGTTGGCAGGGCTGGAGACAGAGGAGTGTGGGACTGTCTGGCTTCAGGCAGGGGGGTGCGGCAGGGGTTGGCTGGAGACAGGGCAGGGGGTGCGGGGCTGGCTGCAGGCAGGGCAGGGGGTGCAAGGCTGGTGCAGGCAGGGCAGGGGGTGCAAGGCTGGTGTGGGCAGGGCAGGGGGTGTGGGGCTGGCTGGAAACGGGTGTGTGGGGTGGCTGGCTGGCTTCAGGCAGGGCCGCAGGCGGGTGCGGCAGGGGTTGGCAAGGCTGGAGACAGAGGAGTGTGGGACTGGCTGGCTTCAGGCAGGGGGGTGCGGCAGGGCTTGGCTGGAGACAGGGCCGGGGGTGCGGGGCTGGCTGCAGGCAGGGCAGGGGGTGCAGGGCTGGTGCAGGCAGGGGGTGCAGGGCTGGAGGTAGGGCAGGGGGTGCAGCAGGGGCTGGCTGTGGGCAGGGGGTGCAGGGCTGGCTGGAGACAGGGTCTGGCTGTGGGCAGGGGGTGCGGGGCTGGTTGCGGGCAGGGGGTGCAGAAGAGGCAGCTGGAGCCCCAGCCCTTTAAATAGCCCCTGAGCCCCCCACTATCCCAGGGTTCTGGGGGCTATATAAAGGGCCTGGGGCTCCCCTGCTTCTACCGCCCCGGCCCTTTAAATAGCCGTGGGAGCCCTGGGGAAGCAGGGGGGCTCCAGCGGCTATTTAAAGGATCGGGGTAGTAGAGGCAGCGGGAGCCCCGGACTTTTTAAATAGCCCCCAGAGCCCCGCAGCCCTACCCCAGGGCTCCAGCAGTGGGGCTCTGGTGGCAATTAAAAGGGCCTGGGCCCTTTAAATTGCCCCTGGGGAAGCCGGGCCACCCCGGTACGGCGCACCGGCTCTTGCCAGTACGCCGTACCGGGGCTTGGGCACGGGGCCCTCTTAGGCATGGGGCCCGATTCAGGGGAATTGGTTGAATTGGCCTAAAGCTGGCCCTGCCTTTGGCACGTGTGCCATAGGTTGCCTACCCCTTAGATACAGTATCTAAACTGTGCTTAGTGCAGTTTGTGAAGGAAAGAGGGGTAAAGGTGCTTTAAGGTTCCAGTTATGTCTCCTACATCTCCCTGCTGATTAGCTGCAGACCTAGTGCTCAGAATTAAGGAATGTTCTCATACTCTATACTAGTTTTCAATGGCCTGCTAAATGCTTCAGACATGCCACCTTTTCACTTCGCTATCTCCTGAATAGCAGGGCCGCCCAGAGGGTTCAGGGGACCTGGGGCAAAGCAATTTTGGTGGCCCATTCCATAAATAAAAGTTGCAATACTATAGTAACATGTATTTGGAAATGTAAAAAATAACCAGTGAAATACATTCAAAAATTAATTTGTAATAATTTGAAAATACACTAAATACATTATTTGAAAACATTAAATGCTTTAATGGTATGTGTACATTTGCAATTACATAATGGGCTGTTGTTGGATGATGGTGATGGTTGGTGCCAATGGGCTGTCGCTGCCTGGGGGTGGTGCTGCTGTTGCCCAGGGCTGCGGGGGGAGCTGGGCTCTGGGTTGGGGGGTGCCCGGCTCACAGGGGCTGGGCTCAGGGATGTGGGGAGATGGGGTCAGGGAGGTGTCCGGCTCAGAGGGGCTGGACTCAGAGATGGGGGTCATGGCTGTGGTGGGATGGGGTCAGGGGGTTGTCCGGCTCAGAGGGGCTGGGCTCCGAGCTGGGGGTTTGGGCTGTGGAGGGGATGGATGGGGTCTGGAGGTGTCCAGCTCAGAGGGGCTGGGCTGGGAGCTGGGGGTCTGGGGGTCTGGGCTGTGGGGGAGAAGGGGTCAGGGGGGCTCGGCTCAGAGGGGTTGGGCACGGAGCTGGGGGTCATGGCTGTGGGGGGATGGGGTCAGGGGGTTGTCTGGCCCCTCCCTTATCATGCCGCTTACCCCCTCTCCCGGAGCCTCAGCGTGCCGCATCCAGGACACCGGGGGATGGGATGGGGGAAGACGGAAGCGGGGGGAGTCTCCGACATACTTGGGGCCTGGGGCAAATTGCCCCACTTGCCACCCCCTCTGGGCGGCCCTGCTGAATAGTGGTGACTGGGAATGGGGTGGGGGGTGTAGCAGATGACAATTTGAGGTGAATATTCTCTTGGCCAGATTCTACTGGGTTTATGGTACTTTGTGCTATGGACTGTAGCAAAGTGGCTGGTGAATAACCAAGAATCTGGTTAATAATTATTCTCTAAATTCAGCTTTCTTCTTTCTCTCTCTGTGAATTATCACTAATTCAAAATAGTAGTGTGCAAGTTGACTGGATAATGATAATAGCATAATCTCTTGTTATAACATTGTAAACCCTACTACCTGATTTTTATATTAAACACTTACTATACATAATACAATAAATCCCTGATGTTAGAACCTGGCTATGCCGCTGCTGTAGGGGGCTCATCACCCAGCAGCTGGGGGCCACCATGTGGGCTCGGCAGGGCTGCTGGGCACGGGGCCAATGGGTGTGGGTGGGATCTCAGGAGTCACGTCCCAGGGATCTGCCCCACTCCCCAGCACTGCTCCAGCTCTGAGCTGTCTCCACTGCCTGGGACCTGTGGGCCCCCATCTGCCTCCCCAGGGAAAGAGCCACCTGGGATTGGTGCAGAGGCTGGGCCAGTCTTAGCCAGTCACAGAGGACGGCTGGGGGAGGGGGAGAGTGGGGGAGGCTCAGCTGGGTCCCGCCAGGCATGTGGGTCCTGAGGGAGCCTGGCCCGGGTAGGCTCTGCTCCTGCTCCAGCCTGGCTGATTGCACCCCCAAGGGGACGGAGTTATCCTGCCCCAGGACAAGCTCTGGCTGCGCTGCCGGCTGAGCCTGGCAGACACAGTCACCTCCCATCAGGGCCGGGTATTGTGGCTGGGGGTTAGGGTGTGGGAGAGTAGGTCTCTAGTGTGTCTGGGGGGGTGCTGTGCAGTGGGGGGTGGGGAGATCTGTGTGTGTTGGGGCGCTGGGAAGTGTGCGGGGGTCTGGGCGGGGCACTGTGCAGTTGTGGCAATGGGGCGGTGGGGGGCACTGGGCAGTGAGGGAATCTGTGCGGGGGCTCTGGGCAGGGAGGTGCAGGGCACTGTGCAGTTGTGGGAGGGCTGTGGGGGGTCTACAGCTAGGGGGCACTGGGCAGTGAGAGGATCTGGGGGGGGGTTCGGAGTGGTCTGTGGGAGGGCACTGGGCATGGGGGTTTGTGGGGGTCTTTTCACGGATTCACACACAAAAAAGTGAAACAGCGTGCCTCAATCGTCCAATAGATCAATTTGGCACATTAGCCAGGAGGAAGCAGATCGATCAAAGGGGCCACTCTGGTCTCACCTTGGGGTCATGGGCCCGCCCCGAAGGGGAAGAAGCATGATGGGAGCGCAGGGCCGGGCTGGACAGTGTGCGTCTGGCAGCTCCCGGTTTGTAAACAGTGCCATTGTACTGGGCTGGGTGGAGCGGGGTTGTCCCTGCCATGCCATGACCCATCTCCCATTGCCCCCGGCCAGCCCGTCACTCTGAGGACTCTGCTCCCCCTGCCCCATGTCCCCATTTCCCCCCTGGGGGACCACAAATATGTTTAGCACCAGGCCCACAAAAAGTTAATCCAGCCCTTTTTGGGGTGCAGGCTCTGGGATGGAGTTGGGGTTTAGGAGGGTTGCAGGCTATGCGGAGTTTGAGTGAGGGGTGCAGGCTCTGACCTGGGGCATGAGATTGGGGTACAGGAGGGGGTGAAGACATGTGGGCTCTGGGAGGGAGTTAGCAACTCAGCACGTTATGTAAGAGAAATGAGCTGCAGTGATTTCATATAGACATAGAAACTGATAGAAGACACTTTTACATAGTCAAAATGTGAGAGGCAGAGTTGGAGGGAGGGAGTGTCTGTACACTATTTCACCGCATTCAGTCTCCTGGCTGGAGCAGTAACGTAGCCGTGTACAGGGCCGCCCAGAGGATTCAGGGGGCCTGGGGCAAAGCAATTTTGGGGGCCCCTTC
>NW_020692283.1:0-3138 GCF_002925995.2 Terrapene triunguis
AAGTATTGGTATGAAAATGAGGAGTGGGGGTGCGGAATATCCCTAAGGGATAAGTAGTATCTAAAACAAACACCACACACAGTTCTATATTAAAATAACATTAAATGTACAGATTTAATGTGGTGTTATGATGGTCATTAAAAATTGTTTAAGTGGAGTAGCACCCTAGAAGTTAAACGATTGTGTAGCAGTTTATTGGGGCTTAAAGAGAGACCTTATGCCTTGCTGGTGGGTTTCTGTCACCATGTACCCTGCTGTATGCTGTTTTATCACTTAGTAGTTAAGGAGGCTAGACCAGGGGTGGGCAAACTACGGCCTGCGGGCTGGATCCGACCCCTCAGGGCTTTGGATCCGGCCTGCGGGACTGCCTCCGGTGGCGCCGTGGGCCCCGCGCCGTTCTCAGAAGCGGCTGGCACCACTTTCCTACCAGGGCCGGCTTTAGCAAGAGCGGGGCCCAATTCCTGGGGGCGGGGCTTGCTGCAAGCCCCGCCCCCAGGAATCGAGCTGCGCTCTGGCCGGGGTTGCCGGGCTTGGGTCCAGGCCGGAGCCGCGCCGGGCCGCGGGAGCCGGGCCGGACCCGGGACAGAGGCGCTGGGGCCTGCGTGCTCGGCCGGAACCGGGGCCGGACTGGGCCGCGCCTCTCCGGAGCCCTTCTCGCGACCCCCGCCACCCCAGCTTACCTGGTGCTGCCTGCCCGCCCCTGCTTCTTTTCAGATTTCCCGCGAACCTCTGATTCGCGGGAAGCAGGGGACGGGGAGGAGCAGGGGGCAAAGCGTTCAGGGGAGGGGAGGAGGGGGAAGTGAGCTGAGGGCGGGGTGGAGAGCTGCGGCGCGGGGCCCAATTCAGCTGAATCGGCCTAAAGTCGGCCCTGTTCCCTATGGCCCCCGGACCGGGGGGCAGAGGGCTCTGTGCATTGCCCTTGCCTCCAGGCAGCGCCTCCCACAGCTCCCATTGGCCGGGAATGGGGAACCGCAGCCACTTGGAGCTTCAGGGGAGATACCTGGAGGGGCGGCAAGGGCAGCACACGCGGAGTCCTCCGCCCCCGCTCCCCGCAGCACTTCCTGGAGCGGCGTTGGGCCGGGGACAGGGCAGGCAGGCAGGGAGCCTGCCGTGGCCCCAGTGTGCGCCACTGCCACCCTGGAGCCGCTTTAGGTAAGCGGCGCTGGGCCGGAGCCCGAACCCCGTCTGCACCCCGCCCCCAGCTCCCTGCCCTAAACTCCCTGCCTGCACCCCAACTCCCTGCCCTGAGCCGCCTCGTACACCCTGCACCCCTCCTGCACCCCAACCCCTGCCTTGAGCCCCCTCCCGCAGTCCACACCCCTCCTGCACCCCTGCCCTGAGCCCCCTTTGCACTCCGCACCCCTCCTGCACCCCAACCCCCTTCCCAGAGCCCCCTCATATACCCTGCACCCTTCCTCTGCCCCAATCTCTTGCCCTGAGCCCCTTCCTGCACACCGCACCCCCTCCTACACCCCGCACTCCCTCCCGCACCCAACCCTCTGCCCCAGCCCTGCATACAATTTCCCCAACCAGATGTGGCCCTCGGCCCAAAAAGTTTGCCCATCCCTGGGCTAGACAGCAGAATGGTGGGTGGGGTATGTACTTCAGTTGCCTTCCCTTCCTCTAAACCAGCCATGCTTCACCTCTTCCTCTAGGAGGGAATTTCTTTCTTGCTTTTGTCAGTGGAAACAAATGACTTTCTTCTATGCTAGCTAATGGTTCTGCTTCTCTTCTGCATATCCCTGATCTGCAGTCTGTTAACCCTGTGCTACATGCAGCCATAGAAATCTTTGTTCATTGCTGCTATTGCAGAGTGAGGACACAGCTGATCAGCTGCTTTGTTGCTAATGTGCTCCAACAATGAGCACCAGCTGATACTATGCTGAGTGCATTTATTGATTGTATTTTTAGTGTGTACATTAAATGTCTTGGGTTCCTGACAAGGTGCCTGTGGGGCTCTTGTTACAAAGCTTTCCCCAGACACCACCATGCTTTATCTTTCACCCCAAAGGGGGGTGACTCCAGTTTTACACTCCTCTTTTCCCTCTCAACCCAGTTTTCCCAACAAGCAGAAGTCTGCAGAACCATCTCCCACCATGATGAGCTCTTCATTGGGCAGCAACCTGTCAGAACTGGACCGACTACTCCTAGAACTGAACGCTGTTCAGCACAATCCCCCTAGTGGCTTCCCAACAGGTAGGAAGTGATGACCCATGTGTCAGTGCTAGGTATGTTGATGCCTGGATCTCACACCTCCCTCCATGTATAAATCTCCCTGTAACTCTTTCTCCCCTGCCCAGTTCATCCTCCTTTTTGCCCTCCCCATATTGTACCTGCCTCTTTCCACTGTAAGTGAGGGTCTATTGACTCTTTGTTTCTTTTCCTGTAAGATGAAGCCAGCGGGAGCCCCTCTCTGCCCAGTGGGACTGGACCTCACTATGTTGTCCCAGAGAGCACTAGCTCTTTGGGGGTGAAGGCAGCACCCCCTACAAAAGAGAAGCCAAAGCGGAACGGAGGGCGTGGGATTGAGGATGTGCGTCCCAGTGTGGAGAGCCTTTTGGATGAACTGGAGAGCTCTGTGCCAAGTCCAGTGTGAGTACTGACCCAGCTGCTGTTCCCTTGGGGGCCGGGGGCATTGGGGCAGAGATGAGTTAGTGACTCCACACAGTTGAATGACAGCAGCTAGGGGAGTGCAGTACTAGCTGGGCAGATGGCCTCCTGTTTTCTTGGTAATGAGGGGATTTGCTTTCTCCAAACTGGGGAAGGTCAAGGAGGAAGTTGAAGATTGTGGCCATGTCGGCTTCTTTTTTGGGCTCAGATTTACTGCAACTGCCATTGAGTCAGAAGCTGCTAATGCTGGAAAAACAGAAGTGTATAATGGGTCATTTGACCATTTGGGGATACATGTTCAAATCCAGATGGACCTGTCCTCCATGAACGTATCTAATTCTGTTTTGAACCCAGTTATGCTGACTGAAAATTGTCACCATCTGACAAAATAAATTGGGTGGGTCTCAGTCTAGTTCCTAATGGATGCTTGCTCGTATCACAAACTACCACAACTGCACTAATTGGCATCTTTGGCAGTCTCAGAGAGAGCAAAGGGTTGGAAGTGCCACAAAAGCTGATTTCCTGGAA
>NW_020692284.1:0-2347 GCF_002925995.2 Terrapene triunguis
GCTCCAAAGAGGATGGAGCTCGGCTGTTCTCAGCGGTGGCAGATGACAGAACAAGGAGTAATGGTCTCAAGTTGCAGTGGGGGAGGTTTAGGTTGGATATTAGGAAACCCTATTTCCCTAGGAGGGTGGTGAAGCACTGGAATGGGTTCCCTAGGAAGGTGGTGGAATCTCCATCCTTAGAGGTTTTTAAGGCCCGGCTTGACAAAGCCCTGGCTGGGATGATTTAGTTGGGGTTGGTCCTGCTTTGAGCAGGGGATCGGACTAGATGACCTCCTGAGGTCTCTTCCAACCCTAATATTCTATGATTCTATGGCGACGGGCCTAACCCCAAGGTAGTGCTGGTCTCCAAGGGGTCAGACCTGTCAATCTAGGCCCCATCCGCAGCCAGCCCCCCGCAGCCTTCCCCCTCCCAAACACCAGGCCTCCCCACGCCCTCCCCCAGAAGCTTGCAGTTGTCCATGGAACCTGGAGGGAATTAGGGGTCCGATTCCCACTGGGATCTGACTAGCTGGGCCCTGGCATTTTCCAGGGCCACATTGTCATGAGTGAGTTCCGAGCCCTGGCGGGCCACCATCTCGAGGAACCTGTTTGGCTGCCTGCCCCAGGAGGTCTCACCTCTTTCTCCCCCCCGCCCCGACTTCTCTCCCCTAGGTCTGATCATTCACGAGGGCTCCTCGGTGTATCGAATCTTCAAGCGGTGGCAGGCAGTGAACCAGCAGTGGAAGGTGCTGAATTACGACAAGGCCAAGGACCTGGGGGAGCCCGTTGGCAGCGGGGCGGCCAAGGCCGGGGGCAGGAATTCACGGACGAACCCCTCCTCCGGGAGCGAAAGGAACCCCCGGCGGGGTCAGCGGGTTAGAACGATTTTGAACCATCACTGTGGCTACACCATCTTGCACATCCTCAGTCACCTGCGGCCGAACGAGCCCCGCGGGGGCGCCAGCTCTGGCCGGGAGGTGGTCATGAGAGTGACGACTGTATAACGCCGCCTGGCCGGCGGACGGGGGGGGCTGGCGCGAGGAACGCCCCGGAGAGCCGCTTCTGCGGGGGGGCTGCATCCCAGGGAAGGGCGCATGCCAGCAGTCTCCACCCCACTGTTTCCACCTCATCTTCCTACTCTGGGGGCCGCCCTCCCCCCGTCTCGCCCCGCACCCGGCTAACCTCCCATCAATGTGAAAATTCCTGCGGGAGAAGGGACCGGGCTGGCCCCTTCCTGCTGGCTTCCCTTGCAACCCCTCCCTGATTTGGGGGATGGGAGAAGATTATCAACCCCCCAGCGACGACTGATCCAGGGGGCCGAGAACGAACGTGCTTACCTCATCATCGGTCAAACAAAAATCCGATCAACCCTTCCCCAGCCCCAACTCCCCCCCCCCCCCGCCGTGGCGCCCCCCCCCCGGGGCCCCCCCGGGAAAGGGCTTTAACCCCCCCCCCCCCCCCCCCCCCCAAAAGGTGCAATAAACACGTTTCTAAAGCAAAATGGGATCCGGCAATAAGATACCTGTACATTTCATCTTTAATTGAATGCATGAGAATCTGTCTCCCCTTTCCCTTCTCTCCTATCGTGGGAGGATAAAGAATCATTTATATGCAAATGGACGGCTACAAAGCCATTTCTCTCTCTCTCTCTCTCTCTTTCTTTAAAATCCTTAATCCTGCCAGCTGGGAATTCTCGGTGGGGGAGAAGGGGGCCGTAAGGGCTCACCCCCAGGATGGGCGGGGGGGGGGGGCGGCATTGCTGTCAAACAGCTCTCAAGAGGTCTGTCTTGTCTCGTCCCTTGCAAGCCCCGTCCTGGTGTATGTTCAGCTCGGCTCTGGGAGGCCTTTCATTGAAAGGTGGCCCTGGCCTGTCCTGGACTTGACCTTAAGAAGAAATTGGCCGGATCGCTGGGGAGGAAGGACGGGCCAGTGGTTAGAGCACTGGCTTGGCTCTAACCACAGACGATGGGTGTCTTCTCGGGGCTGCAGTTCCCCGTCTGGACCATGGGGATAACAGCCTGGCCCTACCTCACAGGGGTGTTGTGAGGACGAACCATGGCAGCGTGTGGGGGGCTCAGATACTGGTGGGTACCATGTGAGCACTGTCTGTTGATAATTGCTATCATTGTCTTCAAAAGCTAACGTCCTAGGGGAGTGTTGCAGGGTGGGATTTGTGAGGGGGCTGGGGGGGGGGAGATTTCCCTGCCCTATAGCTGCTGCCTTGGGGTTTGCTTCGGTTCTCTGCTGCAGGACGGGGGGGAGGAGGGACTCCATGGGGAGGAATTAGCAGCTCTCTGGAACTGCAGGGGATAACTGCTTTCCGGGCATGGTCCCAGACAGAGAGGAGCTTGGGCTGCAGCACAGATCT
>NW_020692285.1:0-2746 GCF_002925995.2 Terrapene triunguis
GTGTCCTGATGCTGGACCTGACACCGCCTCTGTACCCTGCTAAAGGTGACTGTCCTGTCCAATTACCAAGCCCCTTCCCCCCCTCCAGACAGACTCTCCCTCAAAAGAACCTGACTGAAACAGTAATGAACAGAAACAAACATTTTATTGCGAACCAGACATGAAACGTGGGGGGTGAAACTTGGACGGGGGCTTGTGTGAGGTGGGTAGGAAAGGACTTATGAAATTTTGGGGAATGTCAGCCTTCTACTGCTAGAGCAGTCTGCAGGGGTTGATTGAAAGTTTTAACGGCCCTTGCCGCCCCTCCTTCTTTGGACTTTGGGTGAGGGTGGTGTGGGACTTGGTGGCGGGTGAGGGCGGTTACAGATAGACTGCAGCGGGGCTCTGTCCTCCTGCCTCCGGTCTTGCAGAACATCCACAAGGCGCCGGAGCGTGTCCGTTTGCTCCCTCATTAGTCCAAGCAGCTTTTCAGTAGCCTGTTGGTCCTCCTGACGCCACCTCTCCTCCCGTTCCATGACTGCTCGGTGCATTTGTGACAAGTTCTCCCTCCACTGTGTCTGCTGGGCTGCCTGGGCTCGGGAGCAGCCCATTAGTTCTGAGAACATGTCTTCACGCGTCTTCTTCTTCCTCCGCCTAATCTGCGCTAGCCTCTGGGAGTGTGCTGACAGGCTGGGTTGGGAGACAGTCGCAGATGTGTCTGTGTGAATTTTAAAAAGGGAGTGAATTCCTGAGACAGATAAATGAAATTGTATACAAAGAACCTAGTCTTTCTCTGTGAACAAGACCATGCACTGAACCTCTCACATGCGCACTCAGGACAAGGTCGAATTTTCGGCCGTCGCCTTCAGTGCCTGTGGACTTGCGGAGGTCTTGGAGTGTTCAGAGAACTGTGGCTGGAGACCTGAACTTCTGGAGCGGGCAATAATGGTAAGCCGCAGACTTGTGGCTGCTTAAAACTCCAGCAGTAGCACTGGCCTCCTTTCACATTGAAAGCAATGCCAGTCTCTGCTGCCAGCAATCAGGACAGCATGAACTCTGCCCCTGTCCCACCCCCTCGCGGCTGTCCCAGGGAAAGATCCCTGTATGCTGCCCCTCTCCCTCCACCGCGTGGCTGTAAAGCAGTCCCAATACTAACATTCCCCTCCCTAATTCAAAGCAGGGCGTCATGAGCGACATCACCCTTCTGAGGATCCCGGACACCCAGAGAGAACGCATGCTGCGGGAAAGCATGCAGAAACCGGGGCCGTATGCCGCCATGCTATGTCGGGCCATGATCCCGGAGTACTTGATTGTGGCGTGGAGGGGGCATGTCTGCTACCACGGAGGGCCCACTAAGATCGCCCTACCCCGGAACCTGATCAACAGGCTTGAGCTCTACCTCCACGAGACCTACGAGGAGTTCTCCTACGAGGATTTCTCGTCGATCCCCGGCCACATTGACCGGATTTTCGCGTAGGTGCACTGGGACTTTGGAGTGGAGCGTCTTGGGCCTGGGAATCATGTAGTAACGGACATTGTGAAATTTTTTTAAAATACTTGGGACTAAATTGAGAAGAGCCTAAGACAGAGAAATCATGCAAAACCCATTTGTTACCTTTGTAAATATTCCTGTTTTGTACCTGATTATTTTTTTACTAGTTTACAGCACTTTTATAAATATACATTGTTAATAGTATAAATATTACCGTTCTGTTTTAAATAAATGTTTACATGTTTACAGCACTTACTGCTTGATCCGTCCCCTGATTCTGTGTCCGGGGTAAGGGATGGGGACGGTTGGTACGGGATCTCGGTAAGGGTGATGAAGAGCTCCTGGCTGTCGGGGAAATCAGCGGTGCCAGCGCTGTCGACTGCCTCGTCCTCCTCATCTCCTTCTTCATCTTCCCCGTCCGCTGTCATGTCCGACGAGGAACCGGCCGCGGACATGATCCCATCCTCGGAGTCCACGGTCAGGGGTGGGGTAGTGGTGGCGGCCGCTCCCAGGATGGAATGCAGTGCCTCGTAGAAACGGGATGTGTGGGGCTGGGATCCGGAGCGTCCGTTAGCCTCTTTGGTTTTTTGGTAGCCTTGTCTCAGCTCCTTGATTTTCACGCGGCACTGCGTTGCATCCCGGCTGTAGCCTCTCTCTGCCATGGCTTTGGAGATCTTCTCGTAGATCTTAGCATTCCTTCTTTTGGAGCGCAGCTCTGAAAGCACGGACTCATCGCCCCACACTGCGATGAGATCCAAGACTTCCCGATCAGTCCATGCTGGGGCCCTCTTTCTATTGGATTGCACGGCCATCTCTGCTGGAGAGCTCTGCATAGTTGCCACTGCTACTGAGCTCCCCTCGATGTCCAAAGAGGAACTGAGATTCAAACTGCCCAGACAGGAAAATGAAAATGAATTCAAATTTTCCCGGGGGTGTGGCTGGTCAGAGCATCCGAGCTCGGACTGCTGTCCAGAGCGTCAACAGAGTGGTGCACTGTGGGATAGCTCCCGGAGCTATTAACGTCGATTTCCATCCACACCTAGCCTAATTCGATATGGCCATGTCGAATTTAGCGCTACTCCTCTCGTTGGGGAGGATTACAGAAATCGATTTAAAGAGAGCTTTATGTCGAACTAAATGGCTTCCTGGTGTGGACGGGTGCAGGGTTAATTCGATATAACGGCGCTAAAGTCGACATAAAAGCCTAGTGTAGACCAGGCCTCAGAAACTAAAATCTAAAGGTTTATTCATAAAAGGAAAAAGATAGAGATGAGA
>NW_020692286.1:0-8899 GCF_002925995.2 Terrapene triunguis
AAAAAAAAAAAAAAAAAAAAAAAAAAAAAAAAAAAAAAAAAAAAAGACAGACAGACTGTGACCAAAGAGAAGGGCACAAAGTGAGAGGAAAGAGAAGTAGAGGAAGCACTTAAAGAAGGCCAAAGTAAAAACATAATTGAAAAAAATCCAAACCTGAAAAGATAACCCACCTAAAAGAAACTGTAAGAAATGTGCACTTTTCAAAAATCTGCATTTTTCTAGAGAATACAAGAGATACATGAGAATACACAAGAACCTATAGACAGAGAAACAGAGGCTAGAGAGAATGTGAACAGGGAATGCAACAATAAAGCCTATAAAGGAGAGTTGCATTTTAAGTCAGGATAATAGAACACTTTCTGTTTATGCTCTGTGTTACAAAAAACACATTATATATATATATATATATATATATATATATATATATATATATATACATATACACACACACACACATACACACACACACCCACATTTATCATGTGTCTTGTTATTTTGTTCATTTCCAAGGAAAATAAGTCTGTAGTAGGGTGAGCCGGGGCTCTACCCTCCGAGATGGAGGGGTGCCACACCGGCTCACTGAATTGTAGACAGTCTAGCCTCAGGTCCTTGTTCGTAAGGGCTGAGCGGCTCACAGTTCAGGAGCTCAGGCCCTTAGGTAGGGGCTGAGCGCCACCTAACCATCCAAGCAGGCCCAGGCCCTGGGTCAGGGCGGGGCACAAACAGTCACAGCTCAAGCCCTTCTGGGCGGGGGTTGAGCAGACAAGCAGTTAAGGGGCCCAGGCCCTGGGTCAGGGCGGGGCACAAACAAACAGTCACAGCTCAAGCCCTTTGGGGCAGGGGTTGAGCAAACAAGCAGTTTAATCAGGCCCAGGTTCCTATCTGAGCGTTGGGTGAGGGGGAAGCCTGCCACCCGTGAGTGGGGGTGGCAGGGGGGGGGACGCAGGCCCATCCACTCCACTGCGTCCCAGCCCGGGGCCCTAGCAGCGATTGCTGTCGCTGCCGGTCAGTGGAGTATCCTGACCGAAACACACTGACATCGGCTCACAGGCCTCTGCAGCCTGACCTGGGTCGGCTACCCCCGGGCTACTTCCGTGTTCCCCCTCGGGGCTTACCTCGGCGGCAGTGCCGGGTTCGGGCCAGTCCAGCAGCATCGGCTCCTCGTGTGCGGGGCTTAGGGGCCGGTCCGGCAGCTCTTCCCCAGGATAGCTGGCACGGGGCAGACTTGACTTCTCCTCGGGGCAGCTGGTCTGGGGCAAGCTGGGCCAGTCCTCCTCAGGATAGCTGGTACGAGGCAGGCTGGGCCAGTCCTCCTTGGGGTGATGGGTCCGGGGCAGGCTGGGCCAGTCCTCCTCAGGATAGGTGGCACGGGGCAGGCTGGGCCAGTCCTCCTCGGGGTGACGGGTCCGGGGCAGGCTAGGCCAGTCCTCCTCGGGGTACGGGGCGAGAGGGAGGCTTGACCGGCGCGGGGCGTTAGCAGGCGGCTCGCGGCCTGCGGCTGTCTCCCAAGCGGGAGCTCGGCCCGGGACGTCTGCTCTCTCCGGCAGTCTCGCTCTTACTGAGCTTTGCTGGCGGGCTTTTATACTTCCGGGTCGGGGCCGTGACCTTGGAGGGGCGGGCCCCGGACCCGGTAGCTCCACCCACGCTGGGAGTGGAGGAAGCTCGGCCCTGTCGGAGATGGAGGGGTGCCACACCGGCTCACTACGAAGTCTTATGTTTAATTTTGCATATTCAGGTTTTCCAATAAAAATGGTGGCCAATGTAGCACAAAAATTAAATAATTTCAAGTTTGTCTCTCATGGCAAGCAATCTATTCTTCTGGTGAGGACTAATGGGTTGACCATGTCCATCTGTACCCACAGAGGCAGCTCAGTGGTGATGATTTTTGCATCCAAACAAATTTCCTATCTATGTCTGTTCACTGCATCACAGCTCCAGTAGACATCTTCCAGTGTTCAGAATACTGATTATACATGTATTTACAAGACAGAGAGAAATAATTACACACATATTTACAAGGGAGAGAGAAATTTCAGACTAATAGATTTCCTGGTATGAGAAATTAACAAAAATGAACAAGATTGTCTATTCACATACAATCAATTAATTTGTGAGGGAAAGGGCCATTGGGATTTAGGAAGCAGTCCAAACCAAACAAAATAAAAAGGAGTTTTACCAGCCTTCCTTTAATTGCTTTTAAAGCCTTCAGATTTTGGCATCAGACTTCCTGAAGGATACTGTCCTATAACTCAACAGATATTCAGGTAATGCCATCTCACTTCTCTCTGAGACAAATTAAGACAAAAATAAAGGTGAAGTAATTATCTATTCAAACAATATGGAGAGACTACCTTAGGCAGGAATTCTTGTGTATTGTGAAGTACTATTTTGTCAGAGAAAAACTGAAGAGAAGAGTATTAACTAAAAGGGCACTCAAATCACTGACCCTTCTCACAGAGTAATTGCCACAAGAGAGGCCACTTTAACAGAAATAGAAAAACGGATGCTGGAGCCACCAGTTCAAAAAGGCTGCCCCATCAATTATTCCAGGACTAGATCTAGCTTCCAGCTGGCAATAGGAGTCTTGACAGGAGACAAAACATAGCTACTGTTTTAATAAATCTGGCAACATGAAACTGTGAAGCAAGACTATTTCCCAAAAAATACTCAAATGACTCTCAAAGCTGACACATGGATCTCAAATGTGCTGAGGCCAAGTACTATGACTGAATCCATTAAAAAATAAATTATCCCAGGTCCCGACTGAAGTTAAACATGGTCTTAATTCAAAGTTAAAGCACCCAGGATCTGAAGACTTTCCAAATATGATAATAGCTCTGATGTATTGTCCTTCCTGCACTGAATGAGGGTATCTACCATTTGTTCCAAATAGCAGATCTAGAAGATTTATCCTCTCAAGTTCCAGTCTGGCAAATGAAATATGTCTGGATCTTGGCTGCATAAAGGACCCAGCCTCAGAAAATCTTTGATGAAGAGAACCTCCCAGAGAAAAGGACACCGAACATTTCCTTCTGATATAAAAACTAGTCTGAGCTGCCAGAAAGGACCATTAGAAGTATGCTGGCCTTATCCTCCTCAGTCTTCTTGGCCATTCAAGTTAAAAGCAAGAAAGGAAAGACAGCATATATCAGATGGTCTGACCAGTTAAATCAGAAGATATTTTGTCCTCCATGCTTGCCTTTCACAATATCTGGGGCAACAGACATTCATATCTCCGTCTGTATTGGAGACAAATCAATTTGGAGAGTTCCCTACTCCAAGTAATTTTTTTGAAACACCTTGCTATTTGAATCCTCTCCTGAAGGCATCGTTTGACAATTCAACCAGTTGATTCGAATGTTGAACTTGTCTTGAACATATGGAACTAAAATTATGACTTCTGCCCAGATGAGAATTTTAAGGGATTCCATTCTCAACAGTAAACCGAATGTTCGCTTCCCCTGCTGGTAAGATACAGTCTGACCATACAATTACAATATCAGGAAAAATAAAGAGTTTGAGGAAGGGATGAGAAATTTCATGGCATTCTCAATTACTTTCAATTTCTGCCAAATGATGTTATTTTTGCATTCTGAATGAGACTGCTTCAATTACAGCTATCTCAGATACAGTCCTCCATTCTGCAGGCGTGACCTGCATTCTTTGTTCCTATATAAATGACCTTGCATTTAGCTGTATTAAAAATAATTTTGTTTGAACAGGCCCAGCTTAGCAAGTGATCCCAATTGATCTGTATGACTGTCCTGTCTTCACCTATCATTCTGCCAATCTGTGTCACACTCAAATTCTATCAGCAATGATTTTATATCTACTTCCAGATCATAGAATCATAGAAGATTAGGGTTGGAAGAGACCTCAGGAGGTCATCTAGTCCAATCCCCTGCTCAAAGCAGGACCAACACCAACTTAATCATCCCAGGCAGGGCTTTGTCAAGCCGGGCCTTAAAAACCTTTAAGGATGGAAATTCCACTACTTCCCTAGGTAACCAATTCCAGTGATTCACCACCCTCCTAGTGAAACAGTGTTTCCTAATATCCAACCTAGACCTCCCCCACTGCAACTTGAGACCATTGTTCCTTGTTCTGTCATCTGCCACCACTGAGAACAGCCGAGCTCCATCCTCTTTGGAACCCCCCTTCAGGTAGTTGAAGGCTGCTATCAAATCCCCCCTCACTCTTCTCTTCTGCAGACTGATACAAACATTGAATAGTGTTGTGCCTATAAATAATCTCTGCGGAACACCACTACTAATACCCCTATTTGATTATTATTTCCCATTGACAGCTACTTTTTGAGATCTGTCATCAGTTCTTAATCCATTTAATTTATGGATCATATTAAGTTCATCAGCCAAAGACTGCCATTGTTTTGTGGTTGGAGGAGTTCAGGCATTGGAGAGATGCAATGGATTATGGTGGTGGGTGGAAGGGAAGAATGAGGAAGGGCAATAAAAGCAGTATTGCCTACCCCAAGCATTCAAAGATTATGAATCAGACACCATGACTGGCTGTTATTTGTATTTAAAACTTATGAATGACAGTTTTGTCTGTCTTCTGATTGTTGAGTTTTTAGGGAGAAACCACTGACACATTCCCCCCAACTATTTTGAAATTACTTCAAGTTCAAAATTCAACCTTACATGGGAAGGCAAAAATATAAGCATTGAACTGGCTACTTGGAGAAGGATGCCACTTTCCCATACCTGTAGGAGTAAAGATGGAATAAATTGACAGTTCTCTCTCCCCATACCTTTGGGGTGAAGAATGCCATTCTATCACTCTCCCTCCCTGCTCAGTAAAACATAGGTGACAATCAGTGTAACATTTAGGAAAAGAGGTTTCAAATAAAAGTGAACATTCTTCCCCAGACTTCACATCAAATATAAAGTGTTCTCTTATAGATTTAAGGCCACATTCTTTGTTAAATAAAACCCTTGCTAACTTAAAAACAAACCGAATGAAAAACCATAATAATAAAGCAGGTGGTAAGATACAGGTAAACCAAAGGAGACCTAGGTTTTCCAAATTTTATTTATATTTCTGCTCAGCCCTTATGAAATCTTACTAGACGGACAACAGGAAAACAATCCCACCTAGACTGACTAAAACAGAACAATACTGTACTGGTAAACTTCATCTTAGGCTAAAAATGTTAATTGCTAATGAACAAGTACTTGTAAGGACTGCTTCCCATCGTCCTTTGGATTATGTTTAGTAAAACAAAAAATAAACTGAGATACAAGGAGGGTAAGGAAATATCTTTTAGTAAACCAATTTCTGTTGGTGAGAGAGACAAGATTTCAAGTCACACAGCTCTTCTTCGGGTCTCTCCAATACCCTGTGACCAACACAGTTACAACTACACTGCATACAAAATGCAAACTGCTCAGATAAAATTTACCCACACACTACTTTGAGGATGTCTACAAGTATGGAAAGCAATTTACAAAAGAAAATTTAAGATAAATTTGTTTCATAAGTATCTACTCTATTTAATGATCCCAACTTCCCTACAGGAATGGGAAGTATTTGAGGAATGGACTCAAAAGAATTCATTCTATTATAAAGATTTTCTGACAAGGAAAAATATAGCTCCCTTTGCCCCCAACCTATGTCAGTAGAAAAATCAATTAGACCATAACCTGAGAATGCTATTATATAAACAGCAAAGTATTTTATCAAATAAAATACACACATATAACCAAACCACAAAGAAAAAAGGGTGAAGACTTTGGGGGGAAAATTACATTTCATTATGTTAAAGGATATTAAAAATAGCAATTACTAAGGAGTAGACTTTTGATCTGGCTTGCACAATCATGCATCCATGCCTCTTTAAAAAGCCTGCTTACTGCCTTGTCCCAACTACCCACACCACCATCCATAGCATAAAAGGTGAAGCACCCTCCATATAGCCACTGTGAGCCAACCCTGTCCCCAATCATACAGGTGGGCAGAAAATATGCCAGCAGACATACACTACACCCGATATAGACCTTGCACAGTTTACTCCCATGTTGGTGCAACGGGCAGACTGGGAAGGAGATTGTTATTTTGCTGAATCACAAATCTCCCTTCTAGACTGCTGCATAGACAGCACAATAACATGCTGCTTCCTGTTCAGGGAAAATCATTAACTCATAATCTAACCCTAAATCAGTTCATAAGCTTAATCAAAAATGGCAAAAAATCCAATTATATCAAGAATCCAAGACAAGTTGAGCAAAGTCATTGAAACACACACTTGTAAAATCAAATATTGCAAACGTTTAAGATCCATAGGCTAGAACATCCATAACTAATATTAAGTTACTTAGGGAACGTCTATACTTACCCGCTGGTTCGGCGGCAAGCAATCGATCTTCTGGGATCGATTTATCGCGTCTTGTCTAGACGCGATAAATCGATCCCGGAAGTGCTCGCCGTCGACGCCGGTAATCCTGCTCTGCGAGAGGAGTGCGCGGAGTTGACAGGGGAGCCTGCCTGCCGCGTGTGGACCCGCGGTAAGTACCTTTAAGTTCGAACTAAGATACTTCGACTTCAGCTACGTTATTCACGTAGCTGAAGTTGCGTATCTTAGTTCGAACTGGGGGCTTAGTGTGGACCAGCCCTTAGACTGTAAAAATCAAGGCACTCCAAAATTAGGAAATGGCAGTGTGATGGGGTATATTCCCCACAGTCGAAGACCTGAATTAGGCCAAGTGGGCCCAATCAGCCCATTATGCTGGGGGGGGGGGGAAGAGATTTAGGCTGGAGGAAGTTAATTGGAGGGAGACTCACCTGTGAGGGAACAGGTGCAACTTAGCTAAAAGGAAATTAGAAGCAGAGTGGGCTGCTGGAATGTAGTCTGCAGTCACTCCCTGGGAGAAGGGAGTTGAGAGGCTGGCAAACCCAGAGGAGTGGGGAGAACCAGGAGGTAAGTAAAAGGCTCAAGAAAAGGCAGCAAAGTGCAAGAGGGAACCACATCTTGGCTGCTGTTTAGAGGATTCCTGATCAGGAACTCAGAGTAGAGGGTGGATCCAGGTCCCCCTGCAAGCCACTGAGGGAGTGGCACCTGGGGCAGTGAACGGGAGGACTGCCTGAGACGGCTGGTGAGCAGGGACTTTGATACACACCCCTGGAAGGGGAGGGCCAAGTCACTAAGAGGACACTGCAGTTCCTGGAGCTAGAGAGGGGCCGCAGAGGGAGGAAGAGATGGAGTGTTACCACAGGAAGGGGCTTCAGCCACACCGAGTTAATCCTCAGAAGAGCTAGAAGGCGATGCCATCCTGCAGTGAGTAGAGCCCCCAGTCACAGGCAGATTTACAGTCGCCTATACACCCTCAATCCTAATCTCTTGTGTGTCCGACCTATACACTAAATGAGGCAGGGGTCCTGCAGAAAGCATACATTCAGATCTTTTTATTAAAGTCTGTATCATAATGCGTATGCACCAGGTGGCAGAATTAAAATGACATTTTATCACAAATCTGGCATATGCTATCTTTGGAGTCTGCTTTTGCTACCTAAATAACTAACAGTTTTTGTAACTAATTTCCTGTTTTATGTTTGGTTGTTTAAAGAAAAAAGTAAATTATAATATGTAAAACCAACAACCCCACTCTTGACACACTCCCCCCAAAACGACATAACCATGGTTTAAAATGAACCCTGAAACTTCAATACTGTAGACAAACAATCACTTAAGCTATGGGACTAACAGTTAGATGGCAATAGGAGAATACGGATACTCTGAGATCAGGGAAAATGGGACCAGGTGTTGTGTTCAGAGGATAGACATGGGGAGTGGAACTCAGACCAGCCCACCCTTCCCCTTCCCCACATATTGTTCCCGGAGGAAGAGACCGGCCATGTGCTGGGTGCCTGGCTCTCCCCATACTCTTCAGCTGCTCTGGCTGTTCCCAGGCATTCCCAGTGCAGTGGTGTGAAACCAGCCTTAGAAATAAGCAACAGAGGGTCCTGTGGCACCTTTAAGACTAACAGAAGTATTGGGAGCATAAGCTTTCGTGGGTAAGAACCTCACTTCTTCAGATGCAAGTAATGGAAATCTCTAGAGGCAGGTATAAATCAGTGTGGAGATAACGAGGTTAGTTCAATCAGGGAGGGTGAGGTGCTCTGCTAGCAGTTGAGGTGTGAACACCAAGGGAGGAGAAACTGCTTCTGTAGTTGGATAGCCATTCACAGTCTTTGTTTAATCCTGATCTGATGGTGTCAAATTTGCAAATGAACTGGAGCTCAGCAGTTTCTCTTTGGAGTCTGGTCCTGAAGTTTTTTTGCTGTAAGATGGCTACCTTTACATCTGCTATTGTGTGGCCAGGGAGGTTGAAGTGTTCTCCTACAGGTTTTTGTATATTGCCATTCCTGATATCTGACTTGTGTCCATTTATCCTCTTGCGTAGTGACTGTCCAGTTTGGCCAATGTACATAGCAGAGGGGCATTGCTGGCACATGATGGCATATATAACATTGGTGGACGTGCAGGTGAATGAGCCGGTGATGTTGTAGCTGATCTGGTTAGGTCCTGTGATGGTGTTGCTGGTGTAGATATGTGGGCAGAGTTGGCATCGAGGTTTGTTGCATGGGTTGGTTCCTGAGTTAGAGTTGTTATGGTGCGGTGCGTGGTTGCTGGTGAGAATATGCTTAAGGTTGGCGGGTTGTCTGTGGGCGAGGACTGGCCTGCCTCCCAAGGTCTGTGAAAGTGAGGGATCATTGTCCAGGATGGGTTGTAGATCACTGATGATGCGTTGGAGAGGTTTAAGCTGAGGACTGTAGGTGATGGCCAGTGGAGTTCTGTTGGTTTCTTTTTTGGGCCTGTCTTGTAGCAGGAGGCTTCTGGGTACACGTCTGGCTCTGTTGATTTGTTTCTTTATTTCCTTGT
>NW_020692287.1:0-9381 GCF_002925995.2 Terrapene triunguis
CTCCAGGTCCCCCCCCATCAACACCTCAGTGGGCAAATACGGGTGTACCCCCACATCCTTGGGGCCCTCCTTGGCCCCCCACTTCAGGTGTACCCTCGCCACAGGCACCTTGAATGGGGTCCCGCCCACCCCCGTCAGGGTCAGGTAGGTGTCGGGCACCACCCGATCTGGGGCCACCACCTCGGGCCGGGCCAGCGTCACCTCTGCGCCCGTATCCCAGTATCCATCGACCTTCCTCCCATCCACCTCCAGGGGAACAAGGTACTCTCTCCAGAGGGACAGCCCCGCGCCCACCGTATAAACCAAAAACCCTGAGTCTGGAGCATCCAGCCCCCCAGAGGAGCTGGCCTGGAGCTCTCCTCCCTCCTTAGCAGGTGGTACGCTGCCAGCCCCCCTTGCCTGGGAATGCTGCCCCTCGTCCGGCTGGGTCTCTACCCAGTCAACCCTATGTAGGTTGGGTCCGCTCAGTCTGTCCCTGAGCCTGAGGCACTGGGCCCGTATGTGGCCTCTTTGGCCACAGTGATAGCAGCCCATGTCCCGTGGGTCCCCTTGAGTGGGTCGGATGGACCTGACGCTGGATCTTCCCCTTTGGTGGGGTTTTTCCGTATTTCCCCGCTGGGAGGTCCCCTGGCGACTCTCGCTCTGCGTTGTGGTGGGACGGTTCCTTTGGGACTCCTCCCTGTTATCCCCTGCCCGACTGTTCACAAACTCGTCGGCCAACTGGCCTGCGTGCTGCGGGTTCTCTGGCTTTTGGTCCATCAACCATCGCCTCAGGTCGGATGGGCACTGCTCATACACGTGCTCCAGTACGAATAGGTCAAGCAGGTCTTCTTTAGTTTGGGCCCCAGCTGTCCACTTGCGGGCATACCCCTGCGCCCAGTTGGCTAGTTGCAGGTATGTGACCTCATGGGTTTTACGCTGACTCCGGAACCTTTTCCGGTACATCTCAGGGGTCAGCCCAAACTCGCGGAGCAGGGCCTTTTTGAACAGTTTGTAGTCCCCTGTCTCTGCCCCTTTCAGTCGACTGTACACCTCCCTGGCTGTGGAGTCCAGTGAGGGGATGAGAAACTGGAGCCTGTCTGCAGGGTCAACCTGGAGCAGCTCGCAGGTATTCTCAAAGGCCGTCAGGAAGGTATCCATGTCCTCCCCCTCCTTACGTTGGGCCAGGAAGCACTTATCAAAGCTCTTTGCAGTCTTGGGTCCCCCCTCGCTCACCGCAGCCGGGGCCCCACTGCTCCTCAGCCTGGCCAGTTCCAGCTCATGCTGACGTTGGTTCTCCTTCTCTTCCCGCTCCTGCCTCAGTTCTTGCTTCCTTAACTCAAGCTCTTCCCCTCTCATCTCCCATTCACATTCCAGACGCATCCGCTCCCGGGACGGGGAGCTCCGCCGGGACGATCCCCTGCTGGCTGCCGGGGTCAGGGTGCCCTCGGTATTCGCTGGGCTTCCCCCAACCCCTCCCCTAGGTATAGGTAGGCAGGGTCTCGGGATGTCCTCGGCAGCAGTCTGCTCCCTCCCAGCCAGGTTGGGTCCCGGGGCCCACGCTGCATCCGCCGGGCGGCTTCCCTCAGTGACAGGGCTCGGTTCATCCAAGCGATCCCTCTCCTCCAGCTGGGCAATGAACTGTTCTTTGGTGGACCTCCCAATGCGCAGCCCCCTCTGCCTGCACAGCTCCACCAGGTCGCTCTTAAGGCGTTTAGCATACATCCTCTTGCTGGCCACTCGCTGGCCTGTGCTCTCCGCTTTCCACCATTCCAGGGGGACCCCTAGTGTGCCAGCCCTTCTTCAGGTCACCACCTCTCTGCCAGGGTCGAGCTGCAGACTCCTCCGCCCCTGGGACCACTCGCTGCGATCCCCCGGGGGACCCTGTTACTGCAAAAGGCCTTCTCGCTGGTCACACGCTCCCAGGGGTTAATCGTCCCCTGAAACTGTCTCTCTCTGACTCTTCAGCCCTCCTGGTCCCCGTCAATCCCCCTTCGTTTTAGTGCTCCCCAGTCACTTACTGCAGGAAGCGCCGTCCGCGGGGTGCAGTAGATCCCACCACTGCCACCAGTTGTCACGGAGTGTGGGGGGACGCAAGGCTCGGCACCCCCAGCTTCCTGCGATTCACCATGACTCTCAGCCAGCCAGTAAAGCAGAAGGTTTATTTAGACAACAGGGACACAGTCCAAGACAGGTCTTGCAGGCACAGACAACAGGACCCCCTCAGTTAGGTCCATCTTGGGGTCCCAGGGCACCACAGCCCCCTTGGGAGGTCAGAGCCCCGTCTGCCTCCCAGCCATTCCACCAGCCAGCTCTGAACTCTCTCTCTAGCCTTTGTTCAGTTTCCCGGGCAAAGGTGTCACCTGGCCTCTAACCCCTTCCTGGGTTCTCACGTTACATGCTCAGGTATCTTCCCTCTGCCAGTCTCCCATCCCCCCATGCAGACCATCCTAGCCACACTCCCCTGCCTTCCCAGCCAACACTCCCCACTCAGCATTCAAAGACCACATTAAGAACAGTCCCAGTTCGTCACACCCTGTCGCACCCCCTTGCGGCCCTGCCCAAAGCCAGCCAGCCCCACACACCCTCCTGCCTGCACCAGCTCTGCACCCCCTGCCCTCCCTGTAGCCAGCCCCGCACCCCCTGCCCTGCCTGCAGCCAACCCCTGCCGCACCCCCCTGCCTGAAGCCAGCCAGTCCCGCACTCCTCTGTCTCCAGCCCTGCCAACCCCTGCCGCACCCCCCTGTGGCCCTGCCTGAAGCCAGCCTGCCCCACACACCCGTCTCCAGCCAGCCCCGCACCCCTTGCCCTGCCTGCAGCCAGACCCTACCTCCAGTCAGCCCCTGCTCTGCCTCCAGCCAGCCCCATGTCCACTGATGCCCTGCAGTTCCCAGGGCAGCAACCCTGCACACCTGCTTCAATGAGGGGGGCAGGGAGCAGCTGGGACTTACACATGTGCACACCCTAGGGTGACCAGACAGCAAGTGTGAAAAACTGGGACAGGGGGTGGAGGGTAATAGGAGCCTATATAAGAAAAAGACCCAAAAATTGGGACTGTCCCTATAAAATCGGGACATCTGGTCACCCTAGCACACCCCCAAGGAGTGGCGGGGACCCACACATGTGAAATGGAGCTCATTAATAACCGATCAACAGCATATATGATGCAATGTACATAATATATAATTTTATTATTTATATAGTTATGGAAAGTAAATAATACATGGAAGAAATGAAAGGCTTTTTTTTACGTTTTGTTTTTTGGTGTTAGTCATCCCTGCCGGGGCCCCGCCGAGAATGTTCGAATTGGGCCCCGCACCTCCTAAAGCCGGCCCTGCCTGGCGTCGGCCTGGCCCCTCTCTGCGGCCCGAGCTGCTGGGTTGGATGCTGGGTGAGCCACTCTCAGCAGAGCCCTTGGGAAGAGGGAGGCCGGGGCCCTGCCCCTGAAGCGCGTCCCCAGGACATCGCCCAGGGCAGGCGGGGGCCAGATGTTGACGGCACTATGGGAGATGTCACCCCCCCGTTGGAGGAAACCAGAGGCCTTGGGTCATCGGCGCCTGATAGCTGGCACCAGCTGGAGAGGTGCCCACGGCTGGGGTGAGACGAGTTGGCAGGTCTCAGCCATGGCGGCTCCATGTCTCAACTGGGCTTCCCCGCGGGAGCTGCCAGCAGAGGCAATGGAGCCCTGGGGGTGCCCTGCTGCAGCGTGTTCCCACGCTGACACCTCCGCCCCCACCACCCCGAGGGGAGCTGCTCCTCTACCACTCCCCCGCTAGGAACATCTCCCCAGGAGCCTCCAGCTTGGATGTCTCCTGTTGGGAAGGACCTCGGGCAGCAGCTGTCCTGTGCCGTGGGGCGAGGAGCTCCCAGCCCTGCCAGTGCCCCGTTAAGTGCCGTCAGCCTGAGGGGCGTCCACCTGGGAGACTCCAAGCAGCCACCTCCTGCCAGCATGTTCTCGGTGTCTGCTGTTCAGGGTGCCCGGCTCTGGCCTGGATACAGCTCATTAGTGAGTGCAGAAGCACTGGCCTAGTTCCCCGCATCCCGCAGAGCCAGCGTGCTCCCAAATCAATGCCCATCGACCCTGTGCTCAGAGCCCGAGGGGTTGCTCGCTCGCGCCGGCCTGCCAAGAGATGCTGAATCCACGAACAGGGCCAGAGTCCCAGGGACCAGCACAGCTCCCTCCCGGGCCCTGGAGCCGCCCTGCGTGACACCAGCTGAGGAACTGGCCCCATGTGCTCCCACAAAGCCATCCTGCAGCAGCTCCTGGCTTCCTCCAGTGCCCTCGGAGCCAACGAGTCGTAACGCGCGTGGTTGCAGCTAGTGCCACATACCCAACGGTGCCCAGGATAAGGGGCCCCTCCACTCCGCAGCACTAACCAGGAGGGGTTGGAAGCGCTTTGCGGGACAGGAATGAAATTCAAAGTGATCTGGACAAACTGGAGAAATGGTCTGAAGTAAATAGGATGAGATTCAATAAGGACAATTGCAAAGTATCATAGAATCATAGAATAGCAGGGTTGGAAGGGACCTCAGGAGTCATCTAGTCCCACCCCCTGCTCAAAGCAGGGCCAATTCCCAACTAAATCATCCCAGCCAGGGCTTTGTCAAGCCTGACCTTTGTCAGGAAGGAACAATCAGTTACACACACACAAAATGGGAAATGACTGCCTAGGAAGGAGTACTGCGGAAGGGATCTGGGGGTCATAATGGACCACAAGCTAATATAATATATATGGAGATATCCCTATCTCAGAACTGGAAGGGCCCCTGAAAGGTCATAGAGTCCAGCCCCCTGCCTTCACTAGCAGGACCAAGTACTGATTTTGCCCCAGATCCCTAGGTGGCCCCCTCAAGGATTGAACTCACAACCCTGGATTTAGCAGGGCAATGCTCAAACCACTGAGCTACCCCCTGCTCCCTAAATAGGGGTCAACAGTGTAGCACTGTTGCAAAAAAAGCGCACATCAGTCTGGGCTGTATTAGCAGAAGTGTTGTGAGCAAGACACGAGAAGTAATTCTTCCGCTCTACTCCGCGCTGATTAGGCCTCGACTGAAGTGTTGTGTCCAGTTCTGGGCGCCACATTTCAGGAAAGATGTGGACAAATTGGAGAAAGTCCAGAGAAGAGCAACAAAAATGATCAAAGGTTTAGAAAACATGAAACATGACCTCTGAGGGCGGATTGAAAAAAACTTGCTTTGTTTAGTCTGGAGAAGAGAAGGCTGAGGGAGACATGAGAACAGTTTTCAAGTACATAAAAGGCTGTTACAAGGAGGAGGGAGAAAAAAATTTCTTGTTAACCTCTGAGGATAGGACAAGAAGCGAGGCGTCCAGCTCTGGGGGGTTACTCCCGATTCACACCGGGCTGAGCGAGGGGTCTGGCTCCGGGGGGTTACTCCCGATTCACACCGGGCTGAGTGAGGCATCTGGCTCTGCAGGGTTACTCCCGATTCACACCGGGCCGAGCGAGGCATCCAGCTCTGGGCTGTTACTCCCGATTCACACCGGGCCGAGCGAGGCGTCCGGCTCCGGGCTGTTACTCCCGATTCACACCGGGCTGAGCGAGGCATCTGGCTCCATGAGATTACACCCGATTCACACCGGGCCGAGCGAGGCTTCCGGCTCCGGGGGGTTACTCCCGATTCACACTGGGCTGAGCGAGGTGTCCGGCTCCGCAGGGTTACTCCCGATTCACACCAGGCCGAGCGAGGCGTCCGGCTCCGGGCTGTTACTCCCGATTCACACTGGGCTGAGCGAGGCGTCTGGTTCCGGGGGGTTACACCCGATTCACACCGGGCTGAGTGAGGCGTCTGGCTCCGTGAGATTACACCCGATTCACACCGGGCCGAGTGAGGCTTCCGGCTCCGGGGGGGATACTCCCAATTCACACTGGGCTGAGCGAGGCATCCGGCTCCGCAGGGTTACTGCCGATTCACACCGGGCCGAGCGAGGCGTCCGGCTCCGGGGGGTACTCCTGATTCACACCGTGCCGAGCGAGGAGTCCGGCTCTGGGGGGTTACACCCGATTCACACCGGGCTGAGCGAGGCTTCTGGCTCCGTGAGATTACACCCAATTCACACCGGGCTGAGCAAGGCTTCTGGCTCCGTGAGATTACACCCAATTCACACCGGGCTGAGCGAGGCTTCTGGCTCTGTGAGATTACACCCGATTCACACTGGGCTGAGCGAGGCGTCCGGCTCTGGGGGGTTACTCCCGATTCACACCGTTCCGAGCGAGGCGTCCGGCTCCGGAGGGTTACTCACGATTCACACTGGGCTGAGCGAGGCATCCGGCTCTGCAGGGTTACTCCCGATTCACACCGGGCCGAGCGAGCTGTCCGGCTCTGGGCTGTTACTCCCGATTCACACCGGGCCGAGCAAGGCATCTGGCTCCGGGGGTTACTCCCGATTCACACCGGGCTGAGCGAGGCTTCTGGCTCCGTGAGATTACACCCGATTCACACCGGGCCGAGCGAGGCTTCCAGCTCCGGGGGGTTACACCCGATTCACACCGGGCCGAGCGAGGCGTCTGGCTCCGGGGGGTTACACCCGATTCACACCGGGCTGAGCGAGGCTTCTGGCTCCGTGAGATTACAGCTGATTCACACCGGGCCGAGCGAGGCTTCCAGCTCCGGGGGGTTACACCCGATTCACACTGGGCTGAGCGAGGCGTCCGGCTCCGGGGGGCTACACCCGATTCACACTGAGCTGAGCGAGGCGTCCGGCTCTGGGGAGGCTACACCCGATTCACACTGGGATGAACGAGGTGTCCGGCCCCCAGGAGATGGGGCTGTTCCACCAGTGCAGACCCCCTGGAATGCACTGGGGACACCTGGTTCCCCTGGCAGAGCCGTGACCGAGTGGCTGCACCAAGCCCATTGTCTCCCCCGTTTCCCCTCCCCGCTCGGGTGCCGCGAGGCGAGAAGGGGCGTCGGGGTCAGTGGAGCTCTGGTGCTCCCAGGCTGCCTCGACCCCTTAGCCCGTCCAGATGCTCCTGGTGTGCAGCCGGCAGGGGCCGAGTGCTCCCTGCTCCCCTCTGCCTGTCCTGCCCTCGGGGGTCCCTGCCCCCCATGCTGACGTGGCTGTGGCTCTTGGCTGGATCCCCAGGGACCCGGCTGCCGTGGGCCCTTGCGGGAGCTGCTCTAGCCCCTCCTAGCCCCGCTCAGCCTCTGGTGGGGGCTGTGGGCGGGTTGCGGGTCCTGTGGCCCCGGCTTGGCAGGAGGAGCTGGAAGCGGAGCAGCATCTGGCCACTGCAGCCTGTGGCCGTCGGCTGGCATTGGCTGGGAGCAGCCGTCCACCCCCTGGCTGCATTGCCAGCATGGGGACTCCTGTTCCCTCTGCTCCTAGCTGCTCCCTGCGCTTCTCCCCAGGAGCCTTGAGCCCCAGTGGCCTCAGGAGTGTGTCCAGGGGACCCTCTGGGGAGCCCTTCCCCACGAGCTCAGCCCTGCTTGGGTCTGCTGCCTTGACTCTCCTCCCCCCTCAAGCCACACTGTGTCCTGAGTGCACGGGGCTCCGGGGTCCTGGCCCGGCTGTTTCCAGCCACGGGGACTTTCAGCCTCTGACAGCCTTTGGGCTAGAGTCAGGAAAGACAAGAAAGAACCGAAGTCAAGTCCCCAAGAGAGAGCATGGTGCACCGCCTCGCTCTGTGACCCAACGGGCTGCTGGCAGCAGAGAAAAGGTATCGCAGGTGAGCTGGTGTCAGATATAAAATCTCTCTGCCCCCCCCGTGAATTCTCCTCCTGGGCTCTGCGTCCCCTGCACGGCAGCGCTGGCCGCTTGTGCTGCACAGAGCGGGGGGGGGAGGGGGAGTCAGAGCAGACCCCAATGCCCCAGCGTGGCGTGAGGGGCGCTGTGCTGCAGAGAGCCAGCTGGGGGGCTCAGGAGGGGGCGCTCTCGCCTCTGGCGCCCGTGCCCCAGCTCGGATGAGATGGACAGGCGTGGTCCTTACCCTGGGGGCCAGGCATGATCGCCTGGCACGAGCTGCAGGAGTCTCTGTGGATTCCCGGGCATCCTGGGCCAGTTCCAGCTCCTGCTGTCTCCCCATGGGCCCTGGCCATTTCCTAGTCAGGCCGTGAGGGCCCCAGCCGGAGCTGCCTACAGCGGGAGGGGGCCTGGCACACACGGGGCCAGGGCAAAGAGCCCGTCCCTGCTGTGGGTCCGCTCCTGCCTGCTTGGGCCCTGGGTCGGGCTGACTGGCCTGGCCCCTGGCTGGAGGAGAGGCCTGGCTAGCAGGTGGGGATGCCCTGGGTTAACTCTTCCCATTCCAGGGCCCTCGGAGACACCCGCTGGTGGCTGTGCTGAGCAGCTAGTCTGCATCGGGGCATGGGAGTGTGATGGGGCGCGGGGTCGGCCCTCTCCCACCAGGGCCTTTGCCATGAGCAGGGAAATCCCTCCCAGCTGCTGCTGCACTGACAGAGGCCAGGTCCCTGCTAGATAACCCCTCGCAGCCCAGCCCTCCTGGGAGTATGTGTGCCTAGTCCAGTAGGAAGGGTGTGGGGCACCCGGGCAGAGGGGGTGTGCTTGTGTGTGTGTGCAGGCAGGCATACGTGTGCAGTGTGCGGTAGGAAAATAGTGTGAGGTGGGGGTGTGCATGCACAGGGCAGAGTGTGGATGTGTGCGTGTGCGGTGTGTGGGACAGGGGGCAGTGTGTGTAGTGTGTGTGGCAGTGTGTGAGTATGTGGGCGTGTGGGGCACGGTGTGCGTGTGCAAAGGATGGGGTTTACAGTAGGTGTGGTGTGTGCAGGGTGTGCGTAGGGGTAGGCTGTGCATGTGGGAGGTCCACAGGGTGGAGCGTGTGGGGGGTGTGTATGTGCATGGAGCAGTGTGTGTGCACGTGGTGGGGTGTGTGTGGTTTCAGGGTCGGTTTGTGGTGTGCAGTGTCTGTGTGGGGCAGGGTATGCAGTGTGCATGTGTGCACGGGGCTGTATGCTGCGTGTGCTTGGGGATGTGTGCAGGGCACTGTGCAGTGTGTGTGTGCTGGGCAGGGCAGAGCGGGTTGTGCAGTGTGTGTGTGTGCACAGGGTGGGGTGTGCATGGGGTAAGGCGGGGTGTGTAGTGTGTGTGTGCGCGCACAGGATAGAGGTGCAAGGGGTGGTGTGCAATATGTGTGTGCTGTGTGGTGTGTGCAGGGCAGGGCGGGATGTGTAGTGTGTGTGCACAGGGCAAAGTGTGTGCAGTGTGTGCATGGGGAGGAGGATATGTACAGTGTGTGTGTGCACGCAGTGGGGGGTATGTGCAGAGTGTGTGCACAGGGTGGGGGGTATGTAAAGGGCAGTGTGTGCTGTGCAGTATGTGTGCACAGGGTGGTGTGTGCATGCGGGTGTGTGCAGTGTGTGTGTGCACAGGGCTGGACAGTGGGTGTGTGCGTGGGGTGTGTGCGGTGTGTGTGTGCACAAGGTGGGGGG
>NW_020692288.1:0-2492 GCF_002925995.2 Terrapene triunguis
GCTAAGGTGAACAAGTTTTCTCCCTCCTCCTTATGACACCCTTTTAGATACCTGAAAACTGCTATCATGTCCCCTCTCAGTCTTCTCTTTTCCAAACTAAACAAACCCAATTCTTTCAGCCTTCCTTCATAAGTGATGTTCTCAAGACCTTTAATCATTCTTGTTGCTCTTCTCTGGACCCTTTCCAATTTCTCCACATCTTTCTTGAAATGCGGTGCCCAGAACTGGACACAATACTCCAGCTGAGGCCTAACCAGAGCAGAATAGAGCGGAAGAATGACTTCTCGTGTCTTGCTCACAACACACCTGTTAATACATCCCAGAATCATGTTTGCTTTTTTTGCAACAGCATCACACTGTTGACTCATATTTAGCTTGTGGTCCACTATAACCCCTAGATCCCTTTCTGCCGTACTCCTTCCTAGACAGTCTCTTCCCATTCTGTATGTGTGAAACTGATTTTTCCTTCCTAAGTGGAGCACTTTGCATTTGTCTTTGTTAAACTTCATCCTGTTAAACTCAGACCATTTCTCCAATTTGTCCAGATCATTTTGAATTATGACCCTGTCCTCCAAAGCAGTTGCAATCCCTCCCAGTTTGGTATCATCCGCGAACTTAATAATCGTACTTTCTATACCAATATCTAAGTCGTTAATGAAGATATTGAACAGAGCCGGTCCCAGAACAGAACCCTGCAGAACCCCACTCGTTATGCCTTTCCAGCAGGATTGGGAACCATTAATAACAACTCTCTGAGTACAGTTATCCAGCCAGTTATGCACCCACCTTATAGTAGCCCCATCTAAATTGTATTTGCCTAGTTTGTTGATAAGAATATCATGCGAGACGGTATCAAATGCCTTACTAAAGTCTAGGTATACCACATCCACAGCTTCTCCCTTATCCACAAGACTCGTTATCCTATCAAAGAAAGCTATCAGATTGGTTTGACATGATTTGTTCTTTACAAATCCATGCTGGCTGTTCCCTATCACCTTACCACCTTCCACGTGTTTGCAGATGATTTCCTTAATTACTTGCTCCATTATCTTCCCTGGCACAGAAGTTAAACTAACTGGTCTGTAGTTTCCTGGGTTGTTTTTATTTCCCTTTTTATAGATGGGCACTATATTTGCCCTTTTCCAGTCTTCTGGAATCTCTCCCGTCTCCCATGATTTTCCAAAGATAATAGCTAGAGGCTCAGATACCTCCTCTATTAGCTCCTTGAGTATTCTAGGATGCATTTCATCAGGCCCTGGTGACTTGCAGGCATCTAACTTTTCTAAGTGATTTTTAACTTGTTCTTTTTTTATTTTATCTGCTAAACCTACCCCCTTCCCATTAGCATTCACTAGGTTAGGCATTCCTTCAGACTTTTCGGTGAAGACCGAAACAAAGAAGTCATTAAGCATCTCTGCCATTTCCAAGTTTCCTGTTACCGTTTCTCCCTCTTCACTAAGCAGTGGGCCTACCCTGTCTTTGGTCTTCCTCTTGCTTCTAATGTATTGATAAAGTCTTCTTGTTCCCCTTTATTCCCTTAGCTAGTTTGAGCTCATTTTGTGCCTTTGCCTTTCTAATCTTGCCCCTGCATTCCTGTGGTGTTTGCCTATATTCATCCTTTGTAATCTGTCCTAGTTTCCATTTTTTATATGACTCCTTTTTATTTTGTAGATCATGCAAGATCTCGTGGTTAAGCCAAGGTGGTCTTTTGCCACATTTTCTATCTTTCCTAACCAGCGGAATAGCTTGCTTTTGGGCCCTTAATAGTGTCCCTTTGAAAAACTGCCAACTCTCCTCAGTTGTTTTTCCCCTCAGTCTTGATTCCCATGGGACCTTACCTATCAGCTCTCTGAGCTTACCAAAATCCGCCTTCCTGAAATCCATTGTCTCTATTTTGCTGTTCTCCCTTCTACCCTTCCTTAGAATTGCAAACTCTATGATTTCATGATCACTTTCACCCAAGCTGCCTTCTACTTTCAAATTCTCAACGAGTTCCTCCCTATTTGTTAAAATCAAGTCTAGAACAGCTTCCCCCCAGTAGCTTTTTCAACCTTCTGAAATAAAAAGTTGTCTGCAATGCAGTCCAAGAATTTGTTGGATAGTCTGTGCCCCGCTGTGTTATTTTCCCAACATATATCCGGATAGTTGAAGTCCCCCATCACCACCAAGTCTTGGGCTTTGGATGATTTTGTTAGTTGTTTAAAAAGAGCCTCATCCACCTCTTCCACCTGGTTAGGTGGCCTGTAGTAGACTCCTAGCATGACATCACCCTTGTTTTTTACCCCTTTTAGCCTAACCCAGAGACTCTCAACACTTCCGTCTCCTATGTCCATCTCTACCTCAGTCCAAGTGTGTACATTTTTAATATATAAGGCAACACCTCCTCCCTTTTTCCCCTGTCTGTCCTTCCTGAGCAAGCTGTATCCATCCACACCAACATTCCAATCATGTGTATTATCCCACCAAGTTTCAGTGATGCCAACAATGTCATA
>NW_020692289.1:0-5246 GCF_002925995.2 Terrapene triunguis
CTCCCACCCCGCCATAAAGGTCTCCCCCTTGCTCTCACACAGATTGTGGAGCACACAGCAAGCTGCAATAACGATGGGGATATTGGTTTCACTGAGATCACAGCGAGTGAGTAAGCTTCTCCATCTCCCTTTGAGACGGCCAAAAGCACACTCCACCACCATTCTGCACTTGCTCAGACGGTAGTTGAACAGTTCTTTTTCTGTGTCCAGGGCGCCAGTATAGGGCTTCATGAGCCAGGGCATTAGCGGGTAGGCTGGGTCCCCGAGGATGACTGTAGGCATCTCCACATCCCCAAGAGTTATTTTGTGGTCTGGGAAGTAAATACCTTCCTGCAGCCGTCTAAACAGACCAGAGTTCCTGAACACGCGAGCGTCATGAACCTTGCCCGGCCATCCGACGTAGATGTTTGTAAACCGTCCCCGATGGTCCACCAGTGCTTGCAGCACCATTGAAAAGTAGCCCTTTCTATTGATGTACTGGCTGGCCTGGTGGTCCGGTCCCAGGATAGGGATGTGAGTCCCATCTATAGCCCCACCGCAGTTTGGGAATCCCATCGCGGCAAAGCCATCTATGATGACCTGCGCGTTTCCCAGGGTCACTACCTTTGGGAGCAGTACCTTGACGATTGCCTTGGCTACTTGCATGACAATAACCCCCACGGTAGATTTGCCCACACCAAAGTGGTTCGCGACTGACCGGTAGCTGTCCGGCGTTGCAAGCTTCCAGAGGGCTATGGCCACTCGCTTCTGGACAGTGAGGGCTGCTCGCATGCGGGTGTCCTTGCGCTTCAGGGCAGGGGACAGCAACTCACAAAGTTCGAGGAAAGTCCCCTTCCGCATGCGAAAGTTTCGCAGCCACTGGGATTCATCCCAGACCTGAAGCACTATACGGTCCCACCATTCCGTGCTTGTTTCCCGGGCCCAGAATCGCCGTTCAACAAAATCCACATGCCCCATTGCCAACGTCATGTCCTGGGCGCTGGGGCTCGTGGTTTCTGACAGCTCTGTGCCACTCTCCGACTTCAGGCTCTCACGGCGGTGCCGTAGCCTCCTCGCCCGATTTCTCTGCATCTGCCTCAGGGAAAGGTGTATGATAAGCTGCGAGGTGTTGAGAACGGCCACAAGTGCAGCGATGGTCGCAGCGTGATCCATGATCGCAGTGCTGTGGCGTCCGCGCTGTCACTGACCAGAAAAGTGCGCGAACTGATTTCCCGCCGGCGCTTTCATGGAGGGAGGGAGGGCGTTAGTGACGGACGGATGACGACAAATTTTTTTTACCCAGAAGGCATTGGCGGCTCGACCCAGAATTCCGATGGGCAGCGGGGACTGCGGGAACTGTGGGATAGCTGCCCACAGTGCACCGCTTCCAATATCGACGCTCGCCCCGTTAGTGTGGACTCACAAAGTCGAATTACTGTCCTTAGTGTGTCCTTAGTGTGGACACACACGTTCGACTTTGCAATATCGATTCCACATATTCGATTTAAGTAAAATCGAATTACCCTCGTAGTGTAGACATACCCCTATAGATTCTGTTCTGAAAATAGAGAGACATGGGGGACAGACAGAGTCAGTGTTAGACTACAGAGCAGCTATTGGCAACAAGGGCTTGAAAACACATACGGGATCATGTAGACAGACATACAGTGACTTTTCTGATCCCACCTCCCTGCCTGCATCTATGATACAGACTTTCTGGACCAAAAAGGTGTTTGTGTCTTTTTCTATTGTGGGGCTCTTGAAAAATGCAACATTAGCTGATACAATGAAGAGGATGCTAAACATCAGTTTTAAGCAGTGATTCCAGAGATACTGATTTCAAAGCCCTATCATCTAGTCAGATACACCTAGAGAGGCTCTTTACAGGGCTAAAACAGTGACAATGCACAATGCAGTAACAATGTATAAACACAGTGGTTGATTTTTCAATACAGAGCAATTCATTGAGTGAAATTACAGGGTTAATTAATAAAACATGGTGAATGCCACCATCTATTTGGTGACAAGAAAAAAGTTCTAGGCTTGTCTTTAGACTTGTCATGAACATCTTTTAACTCTGACACTAAGAGCACTCAGTTGTAGGCAAGCTTTCAGCCATATTGGCCTGATCTTCAGTGGTCTGACTCCAGTAACTTCAATGGAGCTAAGCTAATATGCTCAACTGAGGATGTTGCCACTGGGACAAATTCTGCTTTCAAACTGCATCAGTGTAAACCCAAAAATGTTCATGTACCTCAGATTTACAATGGCATAACAGAGCAAAATTTGGATCTATACCATTTTCAGCACACTGTAGTAGCCAATCACTAACCAAAGGTAACTATATAATACAGTACTTATATTTTAAAATGTTGTCAAGGCCAAAAACACTGGCCTACAGTAAGCACTTTAGTGTTTACTTTGGAAAACAATGCAAGAGAGGGGAAACATATGACTTTAATATAATCAGCTCTTTTTTAGACAACGATGATAAGAAGCAAAATAGATATTCAGCCAGTCATATTTGCTCTAGACTGTTTTAGTTTTAATTTGGCTGTTTATTCATGTGTTTAAAACCCGAGATGTACCCCTGGGATAGCCTACGCAGAGCTAGCAAGCATACTTAGGGCATTTGACAGTGGCATCAGAGTTGTACCTTGCTTGTCGTGCTCAGCCGTGTGTTTAAGAATTGCAGTGTAGCCAATAGACTGTCAAAAGATGTCACTATTTATGGCTCACGCTGCAATAATAACTCCTCTTTTGTGGGGGAAATAGAGAAGAGAGAAAGAGAAGTCTGTACAAGGGAAGGATTTTGCAAATATAATGTCTAAGTGACCTAGCACTGTTCAGTCTGGAATGAGCACGTCCTCCTTTACTGGCATAAGCATATCTATCAGCAGTACACTGCATAAGTCACTCTCCCTTCCTGATGAGAATGAAAGAAGTAAGATGAGGCAGTTGATGTTTAGACAAAGAGGGAGGGTAACCAATGCATAGTCTCCTCTCCTGATCCCAGCAGGATGCTGTTAAGAATTAGATAGCTTGTGTTTATACCTTTTGTGTTTTAAATTAAATTCAACTTCCTGGTTTGCTCTTAACTGAGGCAAGGGACACAACTTAAGAGGAACCTACTGGAACAAGAATCCAGTTTGGAAGGCTCATCTCATGTCGTAAGGAAGTTTTAATTCCATTATCAGAGGGGTAGCCATGTTAGTCTGTATCCACAAAAACAACGAAGAATCCAGTGGCACCTTAAAGAGTAACAGATTTATTTGGGCATAAGCTTTTGTGGGTAAAAAACCCACTTCTTCAGATGCATGGAGACTGAAGAAGTGGATCTGAAGAAGTGGGTTTTTTACCCACAAAAGCTTATGCCCAAATAAGTTTGGTAGTCTTTAAGGTGCCACCGGATTCCTCATTGTTTTAATTCCATTGATTATAAAGCAGCAAGGATTGGATTCTGTGCTGTAAGGATTTGAACGACTGCATCCTCTTTTATGTTCATGACTTCTGATTTGTACAAACACAATTGAAACGTTTATTATAATGACAAGTTACATATTGTGTTGTGATGTGGCTCTCTGATGCTTCCACTCCCCCAGTTAGTAAATGTATCTTCTATTATTATTCATTTACAAGCGCAGGGCTAGCTGAATAATATTTGTTAAATTCAATAGAATAAACAGAGGACCAAATTCCAACCTTGTTTACATTGAGAAAAATTCAGACTAACTCAACAGAGTTACTCCACACTTACAGTGATATAACTGAGATCAGAATCTGGCTCACAGGGTGACTGGTGTTATTAAAGCTTTGCCAAAGCCCAATTGTTCCCTAGTTACTTGCTAGACATAACAATAATTTCCCAAGATTCTCCAGCAGCAGTTCAGAAACATGTCTAGGTAATGCTGATAAAGGAATAAATCCAACTTAGCCCCTTTACTGCAGTCCACATTGACGGACGTGTTAGTGCAGATGAGAATTTTTTTTCCCACTTAAAAATATAAAGCACTATTTCTTCCCTTTGTCGTTTTTTGTCATTACGATTTGAAGAGCTATTCATTGATGGGAACAGGAGTGTTGATGACAACATAGACCAGGGTGGCCAACCTGTGGCTCCGGAGCCACATGCGGCTCTTCAGAAGTTAATATGCGGCTCCTTGTATAGGCACCGACTCCGGAGCTACAGGCACCAACTTTCCAATGTGCCGGGGGCTGCTCGCTGCTCAACCACTGGCTCTGCCACAGGCCCTGCCCCCACTCCACCCCTTCCCGTCCCCTCCTCTGAGCCTGCCGTGCCCTCGCTCCTCTCCCCTGCCCCCAGAGCCTCCTGCACGCCATGAAACAGCTGATAGGGAGGGAGGGGGAGGTGCTGATCGGTAGGGCTGCCGGTGGGTGGGAGGCGCTGGGAGCGGGGGCGCAAATGGAGGGCTGCTGACATATTACTGGGGCTCTTTGGCAATGTACACTGGTAAATTCTGGCTCCTTCTCAGGCTCAGGTTGACCACCCCGACATAGACTAAAGTCCGACAATAGCGGGCTTTTTGTTTTTTGTTTTGTTAAAGATGGGAAATTCATCTTGCTGAAGGGCTACCCACTGCCAGTCCTGCTTAGACTTTGTCCCAAATAAAGGGTTTGGAGCTCCACTGCACCTTACACATTGTACAATTTACAGAGAAGCATTCCCTGAAACCCGAACATGCTGAAGTAAAGTCATTGCATGGTTGGCAATTTGCAATGATTATCAGGCATAGCTTGTAAAGTCATCTGCTTTTTATTATTATTATTATTCAAGATTTTTTTTAAGGTTTACTCAGAAAAGATGATTGCATTTCCAGCCTTTTGAAATTACTTCATTCGACCTACACATTCCCAAGTCAGACAAAACGGTAACAGGGACAAGATGTGCTAACACAATTTAATATTTATGCTATCGATGGTCTTTTATGTCATCTTCTTTTTATGTAGAATGCCTGCCTTTTCCTGTCATTTATTAATACATGCAGGCAGGGTATGAATCCTTGTGTTTCAGTGATTAAATATGTGACGGCTTTTGTTTAGAAGAGGGTTTTGTTTTGTTTTTAATTCCTACTTAACCGTATTTCTTTACATTTCAGATTTGATGGCAAAAGAGCAGCATTACAAACAGCGCTGGGTCTGACTTTTTGACCGCCCCAAACAAAAAACAAAACAAAAACGGGGCGGCCAGAACGGCAAAGCAAAAAAAAAAAAAAAAAACCCGGGGGGGGGGGGGGGGGGGGGGGGGG
>NW_020692289.1:5346-9819 GCF_002925995.2 Terrapene triunguis
CCTGCAGGGCGCTCTGGTTCTCCGCGCCGCCGCCCCCTACAGGGCGGCCGGAGCGGAACAAGAACAACAACAACAACAACAAAAAAGCGGCCGTGCCGCCCTAGGATTGGGCAGAATGCCGCCTCCAACAATCTGCCGCCCCAAGCACCAGCTTGCTCAGCTGGTGCCTGGAGCCGGCCCCGATTACAAAAAAAACTACGCAAATGGTTATATCTGGGATCACTTCTGTGCTGGACTTAATGCTGTCTGACCCTGCCCAATGGTCTTCCACAAAACGGATCTCTAAACTTACAAAGCAAATGCCTTAGCTCTCCACCCATTTTGATTTTGTTAGGCCAGGCTGGTGGGTTTTGTTTTTGTAATAAAGAGCAGAACATGAAATTTGATGCTACAGCTTCTGAACTAGAAAGTGAAAAGACCACAGAGTCGTTGCTGACAAAAAATAGCAATTTGGAAAATAGATTACTTCTTCCAATAGGAAAAAAAATCAGAATTAGTAAGATCTTCCTTTGCTACCAGGTTTCAGAGTGGCAGCCGTGTTAGTCTGTATCAGCAAAATGAACGAGGAGTCTCTAAGGTGCCACAAGTACTCCTCGTTCTCTTTGCGACCACTTATCCAAGACCTTTCTTCATTGGTTCTAATGCTATCATTTAAAAACCACATCGTTAATGACACACTTTAAATGCTGCTGGAACAAGATCTGACTCATCAATAGCATCAGAACTTGGCATTTTCTTTCTATGTGGTGAATATTCAAGTGCAGCACCTGAGTCCTGTTCACATTCCCATGAACTAAATACCATGATGCACGCTGCCCTGAACCATCTCCGTTCGGCTGGTGTGCCAACATGCTCCTTCAAGGTAGACTGAAGTTGAGAGTGGCCTTTGGACAGTTTCTACAGGATTTCCACTTTACTAGTAAGCAGAGGTGGGAAGTATTACAGAAATAACATTCTCAGTCCCAGAGTTAGGGGGAATCAAGTATCTTGTCACTAGTAAACACTGCATTGTCAGGCACTGTAAAGTGTAAGTTATTGCCACAGTGTAGGGGTAAGTGAACTGCAAGGTTAGATATGGGTAATTCCGGCATTCTGAGCAGATCTAGATGAATACTGCAAAAAGTACCTGTGAGCTAGAGCCTTGCCATGTGACCGAATCTGATGGGACCCAACTAAAGTGCTTGGGTCATGTCAGGTCTGAAAACACTTGCTCCTGGGGTCAGGGCAGCGGCAGCTGCATGCCCTGCTCCTGTCAGCCACGCCACCTCATTGTGTTCTGTGTGCACTGCAGAGTGACTCTGCGAATGAGCTGCAGCACGTCTCCACAGCACATACAGCACAGCTAGGCCGTGGTGTCTGGCAGGTGCAGCGCATGCAGCTGCTGCTTCCCCAGCTCCACAGGCAGGAGGCAGTTGGAGACGGATCACACGTATGGGGTGAGGGAAGCAAGAAGCCCCCACCAGGTCAAGCCCCAAGGACATGACATAGGCAGCATAGACACAGTTTCAACATGAAGTGTTTGGTTCCAGGTTGGGTCAGTTCTGAAAATGACTCAATACTCTTGGGTCAGCTTCAGGTCAGTTGTGGTTGGGTTCGGGTCCAGGTCTGGATTGCGCTTTAAGATTAGGCCCAAGCATTAGTTTTTAATAAAACCCATGAATTTGTTCTGGTGGGGCCCACAATATGTTCTCTTCACTTTCCTCCAACACTCACCCAGGCAGACTTTCCTTTGAAAATATGAATGAGAAAGTGTTACCAATACTCAGGGCACAAATAGATATTCATGAATATTCACGCTTAAAGAGTTTGAGTGTCCAGCTTGAAATCTCTTTCTGGGCTTGGGAGGCACCCAGTCAGGAAGCAGAAACAAATATGTGATTTAGGGGACCAATCAAGCTGCACAAATAATGAAGATCGGAAGCCATAGTCCTGGTGTTTGTGAACAATCCCAAGCCTGAAAATGTTGATTAACCATTACGTTACCAAATATGTTGATTAACCATTACCACAACAAACTAATCAAAACAAATGTTTGTGTAGAAACAAAAAAAGGATTAAATTTGTTGAACAAAGAGTTTGTTGCAAATAGTTCACCCAGCTTTAATTCGAGCAGCTAGCACCCAACTCTGGAAAGGCACAGTGTTGTGTGAGGAACTTTCTTCCCCTGTTCTTGGATTTCTGGTCACCAGATTGATCAGACAGCTGAGCTGGCATGATATTAAGCCACTGGGGATCAATGAAATTTATTTTTATGAGCTGCTAGGAAGTGACATAGGGTCATGTTGAGCACGTTACTTGAGGTATTAGGAACAACACTCTCTTAAATGAGTAAAGAAGGTTCCTAGTGCAGCATCCATCATAGTTCCAATTCCCTGACCTTCTGTCTGTCTTTGAGGCAGGGAGTATTTCTTCTGTACAGTTGTTGGTGGAAGGGACTTGAATAGATTATACAGAGTGGACACTAAAAGAAAAGAGTCTGGGCAGTTCTGGGAGTGACTGAGGATGTGGGTGAGACACGCACCCTGTCACAATCTGGTATATCGCCCTGAGGGTGTTGTTCCTGGTTCTTCCACACATCCAATCTTTGCTACCTACTCTGAGGTTTAAAATATGGCTTTTTCCTGATTAATGTGATGATTAAATGAAATGGTGATTTCTCTGCTGTTGGTTTAATTAGATGGACTCCATTTCTGACGCAGTTTTCACTGTCAAAGGCCTGTTGCTAACTATAGCTGTGAGTTCTTACTACAGCAATAAAAATAATGAAAAGCTTGGATGCTGGCAGAGCTGTTAGACATTTGAGCTGCAACAATCACTTTTAGGTTTTCAGAAACAAACTTTCTTCCTTGTGGTGTCTTCAAATATTCCCATACCAAGTACCTACAGCAAACTTTCTTCTAGTACCACAGTTCCCTCTGAACCTTTTCTGGGATAACTCTAAACCCTTCCAACTATTGTTAAATCTTTCCTGTTCCACTGAAACTCTTGTCTCAGGGTATGTCTACACTACGAGGGTAATTCGATTTTACTTAAATCGAATATGTGGAATCGATATTGCAAAGTCGAACGTGTGTGTCCACACTAAGGACACACTAAGGACAGTAATTCGACTTTGTGAGTCCACACTAACGGGGCGAGCGTCGATATTGGAAGCGGTGCACTGTGGGCAGCTATCCCACAGTTCCCGCAGTCCCCGCTGCCCATCGGAATTCTGGGTCGAGCCGCCAATGCCTTCTGGGTAAAAAAAATTTGTCGTCATCCGTCCGTCACTAACGCCCTCCCTCCCTCCATGAAAGCGCCGGCGGGAAATCAGTTCGCGCACTTTTCTGGTCAGTGACAGCGCGGACGCCACAGCACTGCGATCATGGATCACGCTGCGACCATCGCTGCACTTGTGGCCGTTCTCAACACCTCGCAGCTTATCATACACCTTTCCCTGAGGCAGATGCAGAGAAATCGGGCGAGGAGGCTACGGCACCGCCGTGAGAGCCTGAAGTCGGAGAGTGGCACAGAGCTGTCAGAAACCACGAGCCCCAGCGCCCAGGACATCACGGTGGCAATGGGGCATGTGGATTTTGTTGAACGGCGATTCTGGGCCCGGGAAACAAGCACGGACTGGTGGGACCGTATAGTGCTTCAGGTCTGGGATGAATCCCAGTGGCTGCGAAACTTTCGCATGCGGAAGGGGACTTTCCTCGAACTTTGTGAGTTGCTGTCCCCTGCCCTGAAGCGCAAGGACACCCGCATGCGAGCAGCCCTCACTGTCCAGAAGCGAGTGGCCATAGCCCTCTGGAAGCTTGCAACGCCGGACAGCTACCGGTCAGTCGCGAACCACTTTGGTGTGGGCAAATCTACCGTGGGGGTTGTTGTCATGCAAGTAGCCAAGGCAATCGTGAAGGTACTGCTCCCAAAGGTAGTGACCCTGGGAAACGCGCAGGTCATCATAGATGGCTTTGCCGCGATGGGATTCCCAAACTGCGGTGGGGCTATCGATGGGACTCACATCCCTATCCTGGGACCGGACCACCAGGCCAGCCAGTACATCAATAGAAAGGGCTACTTTTCAATGGTGCTGCAAGCACTGGTGGACCATCGGGGACGGTTTACAAACATCTACGTCGGATGGCCGGGCAAGGTTCATGACGCTCGCGTGTTCAGGAACTCTGGTCTGTTTAGACGGCTGCAGGAAGGTATTTACTTCCCAGACCACAAAATAACTCTTGGGGATGTGGAGATGCCTACAGTCATCCTCGGGGACCCAGCCTACCCGCTAATGCCCTGGCTCATGAAGCCCTATACTGGCGCCCTGGACACAGAAAAAGAACTGTTCAACTACCGGCTGAGCAAGTGCAGAATGGTGGTGGAGTGTGCTTTTGGCCGTCTCAAAGGGAGATGGAGAAGCTTACTCACTCGCTGTGATCTCAGTGAAACCAATATCCCCATCGTTATTGCAGCTTGCTGTGTGCTCCACAA
>NW_020692290.1:0-1974 GCF_002925995.2 Terrapene triunguis
AGTAATTCGACTTTGTGAGTCCACACTAACGGGGCGAGCGTCGATATTGGAAGCGGTGCACTGTGGGCAGCTATCCCACAGTTCCCGCAGTCCCCGCTGCCCATCGGAATTCTGGGTCGAGCCGCCAATGCCTTCTGGGTAAAAAAATGTGTCGTCATCCGTCCGTCACTAACGCCCTCCCTCCCTCCATGAAAGCGCCGGCGGGAAATCAGTTCGCGCACTTTTCTGGTCAGTGAGAGCGCGGACGCCACAGCACTGCGATCATGGATCACGCTGCGACCATCGCTGCACTTCTGGCCGTTCTCAACACCTCGCAGCTTATCATACACCTTTCCCTGAGGCAGATGCAGAGAAATCAGGCGAGGAGGCTAGGACACCGCCGTGATGGCCTGAAGTCGGAGAGTAGCACAGAGCTGTCAGAAACCACGAGCCCCAGCGCCCAGGACATAACGGTGGCAATGAGTCATGTGGATATTGTGGAACGGCGATTCTGGGCCCGGGAAACAAGCACGGACTGGTGGGACCATATAGTGCTTCAGGTCTGGGATGAATCCCAGTGGCTGCGAAACGTTCGCATGCGGAAGGGGACTTTCCTCGAACTTTGTGAGTTGCTGTCCCCTGCCCTGAAGCGCCAGAATACCAGGATGAGAGCAGCCCTCACAGTTCAGAAGCGAGTGGCCATAGCCCTCTGGAAGCTTGCAACGCCGGACAGCTACCGGTCAGTCGCGAACCACTTTGGTGTGGGCAAATCTACCGTGGGGGTTGTTGTGATGCAAGTAGCCAACGCAATCGTTAAGGTACTGCTCTCAAAGGTAGTGACCCTGGGAAACGCGCAGGTCATCATAGATGGCTTTGCCACGATGGGATTCCCAAACTGCGGTGGGGCTATCGATGGGACTCACATCCCTATCCTGGGACCGGACCACCAGGCCAGCCAGTACATCAATAGAAAGGGCTACTTTTCAATGGTGCTGCAAGCACTGGTGGACCATCGGGGACGTTTTAGAAACATCAACGTCGGATGGCCGGGCAAGGTTCATGACGCTCGCGTGTTCAGGAACTCTGGTCTGTTTAGACGGCTGCAGGAAGGTATTTACTTCCCAGACCACAAAATAACTCTTGGGGATGTGGAGATGCCTACAGTCATCCTCGGGGACCCAGCCTACCCGCTAATGCCCTGGCTCATGAAGCCCTATACTGGCGCCCTGGACACAGAAAAAGAACTGTTCAACTACCGGCTGAGCAAGTGCAGAATGGTAGTGGAGTGTGCTTTTGGCCGTCTCAAAGGGAGATGGAGAAGCTTACTCACTCGCTGTGATCTCAGTGAAACCAATATCCCCATCGTTATTGCAGCTTGCTGTGTGCTCCACAATCTGTGTGAGAGCAAGGGGGAGACCTTTATGGCGGGGTGGGAGGTTGAGGCAAATAGCCTGGCTGCTGATTACGTCCAGCCAGACAGCCGGGCCATTAGAAGAGCCCAGCGGGACGCCCTGTGCATCCGGGAGGCTTTGAACGCTAGGTTCCTGAGTGAGCAGGGCAACCAGTGACTTTTCAGTTTGTGGACAGAAAAGCTGAACCTGCCCCCGTTTCTTTACCCAGTTCATTTTGACTATCCTCTCCAGTTACATACCCCCTTCACCTTCCCAAAAAATAAAATCATTTCGATTTTGTTAATGAACACCGTTGTCTGTATTGCTGTTTTCGCGGGAATATTTTAAACCGGGGACGCAGACTGTGGTGGGGGGCGGGTTCAGTGTTCTGATGCAAATGATGCTTCTAAACTCCCGGAATGACAGGCTCCGCACTGGTGGACTGGTTATTTCAATGGAGCCTGCCAGCACTCCTGGGGGGGACTGTGTGTATGTGTCGGCTATGTGACTTTCTGGCAGGGGGGGTAGGGTTACAGATCCCCTGCTGCGTGGATCTGTGAGCCAGGATAAGGACCGCTGCATAAGATCTGTAACTGCCCCCCCC
>NW_020692290.1:2074-5062 GCF_002925995.2 Terrapene triunguis
TGGTGGACTGGTTATTTCAATGGAGCCTGCCAGCACTCCTGGGGGGGACTGTGTGTATGTGTCGGCTATGTGACTTTCTGGCAGGGGGGGTAGGGTTACAGATCCCCTGCTGCGTGGATCTGTGATCCAGGATAAGGACCGCTGCATAAGATCTGTAACTGCCCTCCCCCGCCACAAAGTCACAGAGCAACCCCCCCCCCCAGAACATGAAAAACACCTCCCAGACTGACCAGGGTAACCAGTGACTGCACTGTGTATGTGTCCTGATGCTGGACCTGACACTGCCTCTGTACCCTGCTAAAGGTCACTGTCCTGTCCAATTACCAAGCCCCTTCCCCCCCTCCAGACAGACTCTCCCTCAGAAGAACCTGACTGAAACAGTAATGGACAGAAACAAACATTTTATTGCGAACCAGACATGAAACATGGGGGGTGAAACTTGGACGGGGGCTTGTGTGAGGTGAGTAGGAAAGGACTTATGAAATTTTGGGGAATGTCAGCCTTCTAGTGCTAGAGCAGTCTGCAGGGGTTGACTGAAAGTTTTAATGGCCCTTGCTGCCCCTCCTTCTTTGGACTTTGGGTGAGGGTGGTGTGGGACTTAGTGGCGGGTGAGGGCGGTTACAGATAGACTGCAGCGGGGCTCTGTCCTCCTGCCTCCGGTCTTGCAGAACATCCACAAGGCGCCGGAGCGTGTCCGTTTGCTCCCTCATTAGTCCAAGCAGCTTTTCAGTAGCCTGTTGGTCCTCCTGACGCCACCTCTCCTCCCGTTCCATGACTGCTCGGTGCATTTGTGACAAGTTCTCCCTCCACTGTGTCTGCTGGGCTGCCTGGGCTCGGGAGCAGCCCATTAGTTCTGAGAACATGTCTTCACGCGTCTTCTTCTTCCTCCGCCTAATCTGCACTAGCCTCTGGGAGTGTGCTGACAGGCTGGGTTGGGAGACAGTCGCAGATGTGTCTGTGTGAATTGTAAAAAGGGAGTGAATTCCTGAGACAGATAAATGAAATTGTACACAAAGAACCTAGTCTTTCTCTGTGAACAAGACCATGCACTGCACCTCTCACATGCGCACTCAGGACAAGGTCGAATTTTCGGCCGTCGCCTTCAGTGCCTGTGGACTTGCGGAGGTCTTGGAGTGTTCAGAGAACTGTGGCTGGAGACCTGAACTTCTGGAGCGGGCAATAATGGTAAGCCGGAGACTTGTGGCTGCTTAAAACTCCAGCAGTAGCACTGGCCTCCTTTCACATTGAAAGCAATGCCAGTCTCTACTGCCAGCAATCAGGACAGCATCAACTCTGCCCCTGTCCCACCCCCTCGCGGCTGTCCCAGGGAAAGATCCCTGTATGCTGCCCCTCTCCCTCCACCGCGTGGCTGTAAAGCAGTCCCAATACTAACATTCCCCTCCCTAATTCAAAGCAGGGCGTCATGAGCGACATCACCCTCCTGAGGATCTCGGACACCCAGAAGGAACGCATGCTTAGGGAAAGCATGCAGAAACCAGGGCCGTATGCTGCCATGCTCTGCCGTGCGATGATCCCGGAGTACTTGATTGTGGCGTGGCGGGGACACATGTGCTACCACGGAGGGCCCAGTAAGATCGCCCTACCCAGGAACCTGATAAACAGGCTGGAAATCTACCTCCATGAGACCTACGAGGAGTTCTCCTACGAGGATTTCTCATCAATCCCCGGCCATATTGACCGGATTTTCGCCTAGGTGCACTGGGACTATAGAGTGGATCGTCTTGGGACGCAGAATCATGAAGTACCGGGCATTGTAAAAATTTTTTAAAATACTTGGGACTAAATTGTGAAGAGCCTAAGACAGACAAATCATGAGAAACCCTTTGTTACCATTGTAAATATTCCAGTTTTGTACCAGATAATTTTTTACTTGTTTAAAGCACTTTGGTAAAAACCCATTGTTAATATTATAAATATTCCCGTTCTGTTCAAAATAAATGTTTACATGTTTACAGCACTTACTGCTTGATCCTTCCCCTGATTCTGTGTCCGGGGTAAGGGATGGGGACGGTTGGTACGGGATCTCGGTAAGGGTGATGAAGAGCTCCTGGCTGTCGGGGAAATCAGCGGTGCCAGCGCTGTCGACTGCCTCGTCCTCCTCATCTCCTTCTTCATCTTCCCCGTCCGCTAACATGTCCAACGAGGAACCGGCCGCGGACAATATCCCATCCTCGGAGTCCACGGTCAGGGGTGGGGTAGTGGTGGCGGCCGCTCCCAGGATGGAATGCAGTGCCTCGTAGAAACGGGATGTGTGGGGCTGGGATCCGGAGCGTCCGTTTGCCTCTTTGGTTTTTTGGTAGCCTTGTCTCAGCTCCTTGATTTTCACGCGGCACTGCGTTGCATCCCGGCTGTAGCCTCTCTCTGCCATGGCTTTGGAGATCTTCTCGTAGATCTTAGCATTCCTTCTTTTGGAGCGCAGCTCTGAAAGCACGGACTCATCGCCCCACACTGCGATGAGATCCAAGACTTCCCGATCAGTCCATGCTGGGGCCCTCTTTCTATTAGATTGCACGGCCATCTCTGCTGGAGAGCTCTGCATCGTTGCCACTGCTGCTGAGCTCCCCTCGATGTCCAAACAGGAACTCAGATTCAAACTGCCCAGACAGGAAAATGAATTCAAATTTTCCCGGGGGTGTGGCTGGTCAGAGCATCCGAGCTCGGACTGCTGTCCAGAGCGTCAACAGAGTGGTGCACTGTGGGATAGCTCCCGGAGCTATTACCGTCGATTTCCATCCACACCTAGCCTAATTCGATATGGCCATGTCGAATTTAGCGCTACTCCTCTCGTTGGGGAGGATTACAGAAATCGATTCAAAGAGAGCTTTATGTCGAACTAAATGGCTTCCTGGTGTGGACGGGTGCAGGGTTAATTCGATATAACGGCGCTAAAGTCGACATAAAAGCCTAGTGTAGACCAGGCCTAAAGGCAGCATTTAGAGATGGGACATAGGCCTCTTAATAGGCTTA
>NW_020692291.1:0-1019 GCF_002925995.2 Terrapene triunguis
ACACTTTCCTTGACTTTCTTCTTGTTGCTAACATACCTGAAGAAACCCTTCTTGTTACTCTTAACATCTCTTGCTAGCTGCAACTCCAAGTGTGATTTGGCCTTCCTGATTTCACTCCTGCATGCCTGAGCAATATTTTTATACTCCTCCCTGGTCATTTGTCCAATCTTCCACTTCTTGTAAGCTTCTTTTTTGTGTTTAAGATCAGCAAGGATTTCACTGTTAAGCCAAGCTGGTCGCCTACCATATTTATTATTCTTTCTACACATCAGGATGTTTTATTCCTGCAACCTCAATAAGGATTCTTTAAAATACAGCCAGCTTTCCTGGACTCCTTTCCCCCTCATGTTATTTTCCAAGGGAATCCTGCCCATCAGTTCCCTGAGGGAGTGAAAGTCTGCTTTTCTGAAGTCCAGCGTCTGTATTCTGCTGTACTTGTGGCACCTTAGAGACTAACAAATTTATTTGAGCATAAGCTTTCGTGGGCTACATCCCACTTCTTCGGATGCAAGACTAACACGGCTGCTACTCTGAAACCTGTATTCTGCTGCTCTCCTTTCTTCCTTGTGTCAGGATCCTGAACTCGACCATCTCATGGTCACTGCCTCCCAGGTTCCCATCCACTTTTGCTTCCCCTACTAATTCTTCCTGGTTTGTGAGCAGCAGATCTAGAAGAGCTCTGCCCCTAGTTGGTTCCTCCAGCACTTGCACCATGAAATTGTCCCCTACACTTTCCAAAAACTTCCTGGATTGTCTGTGCATCGCTGTATTGCTCTCCCAGAAGATATCAGAGTGATTAAAGTCTCCCATGAGAACAAGGGCCTGCGATCTATTAACTTCTGCTAGTTGCCGGAACAAAGCCTCGCCCACCTCATCCCCCTCGTCTGGTGGTCTATAGCAGACTCTCACCACGACATCACCCCTGTTGCTCACACTTCTAAACTTAATCCAGAGACTCTCAGGTTTTTCTGTAGTTTCATACCGGAGCTCTGAGCAGTCATACTGCTCTCTTACATACA
>NW_020692292.1:0-4733 GCF_002925995.2 Terrapene triunguis
GGCCCTGAGGGGAAGGGCCTAGCCGGTGCGAGGGGCCGAAGGGGAAGCGGCCCAGGGACGTGGACAGACAGAGGCAGAGAAGGAGGGCAGGACGGCTGCCACTAGAGGGTCCCTGGGTTGGGACCCAGAGTAGTGGGCGGGCCTGGGTCCCCCTTTTCCCCCCCTGGCAGTACACCCGGCCCTAGGGAGCAGCCAGTATAGACTACACCAGATCCCTGACAAGAGGGATTAGACTTTGGGGTGTGTGGTTGGACATGGTGGTGGGGGCATTGACTGCTGATTGACACCCCCCCCGCCCCGGAAGGGGGTGTGGATGGACTAAGGGGCACTGCCGGAGGGCACTGGTCCAGAAGAGGACACAGCGAGTTGGGAGCGACGTGGGCTCAGAAGCCAATCGAGGGCAAGATTGGCTTTTGCGAACAGGGGCTGCTAACAGGGAGTTTCGCAAGGGAGTTCTCCAGGTGAAGGAGGAGCAATACAGCACCCTTTTGGGGTAAGTGACTGTCTGCAGTGTGTGTTTGTTTGTGTTTGGGGGTTACTTGCTGTGTGCTGAGCTTGTGTTTGTCAGTCTGTTTGTTTGTTTGGTTGTTTGAAGGACCGTGTGCTGTGGCTGGCAGTTGGAAGCTGTGAGCTTCAAAGGAAGGTTTGAAACCTAGAAGCCTCTGGTAATTGGCTGAACCTTAATCAGTGGGCGGGGCATTCATACAGGCCAGGGCTTTATAAAGCAGCGCACAAGCGACCAGGGAGCTTTTGCGAACAGGGGCTGCTAACAGGGAGTTTCGCAAGGGAGTTTGGAAGGGGAGTGGGAAGGGGCGAGGGTCCCTTGCTGGTTCTATCTGTTTTCCCTTTATTCCCCTTAAAACTTTAAACTTCTTGCTTAAACAACCCTTTCAGCGGACAGGGGGCTGCAGACGGGAGTTTGACAGAGGGAGGCTTACGATGGTTAGGAAGACCCGCAACACCTGTGCCAGCACTGCTTCTGTCTCCTCCACCTGCGCCTGTAGCCAGACAGAGCGCCTGAGCATGGATGCTTCTACCCAGATCCTGGTGTGGTTTTGCAGAGACTGTAACTTGCAATTTCCACTTACTGATATCCAGGCTGGGGGGACCATCCAATGTGAAAGGTGCCTGCTGGTGGAATCTCTCAGGCAGCAGGTGGGAGAGCTACAGGAGGAGGTGGCTAGGTTGAGAAGCATCCGAATCCACGAGCAATTCCTGGACAGTGTCCATGTGGAGACAGCTGAGGTAGCTGTCCCAGGACACAGGACTGCTGATACACCATTGGTGGAGGAGGAGATGGCTCAGGGTGGACACTGGCAGCTGGTTACTTCTGGCAGCAGGCAGTGCTCCACCCCTGCTTCGAACCCTCCCGCTGTGGTAATAGGTAACCGTTATGCTCTTCTTGATACAGGAAAGAAGGCATCACCCCCTACAGTAAAGGAGGAGAAGCCTCGTACCCCTAAGGCTGGGAGGTCTGCTGCCACCACTGCGAATAGGAAACGTAGGGTAGTGGTGGTCGGAGACTCTCTGCTGAGGGGGACGGAGGCGCCCATCTGTCGCCCTGACATTTCATCTCGGGAGGTATGCTGCCTGCCGGGAGCCCGTATCCGAGACGTTACGGAGGCATTGTCGAGGATTATCCAGCCCTCTGACTACTACCCCATGCTACTCATCCATGTGGGCACAAATGATACTGCGCGGTGTGACACTGAGCGGATCAAGAGTGACTACAGGGCTCTGGGAGTACGGGTGAAGGAGTTTGGAGCGCAGGTGGTATTCTCTTCGATTCTTCCTGTCAAAGGTAGGGGCCCGGGCAGAGACAGATGCATCATGGAGGTGAATGCCTGGCTGCGAAGATGGTGTCGCCAGGAGGGCTTTGGCTTCCTAGACCACGGGATGCTATTTGAGGAAGGACTGCTAGGCAGAGATGGTGTTCACCTTTCGAGGAGGGGAAAGACCCTATTTGGACACAGACTGGCTAACCTAGTGAGGAGGGCTTTAAACTAGGTTCGACGGGGACAGGTGAGCAAAGCCCGCAGGTAAGTGGGGAACATGGAGACCTGGGAGATGGGTCGGAGACGAGAGGGAGTGTGGGCTATATTGGCAGAGAGAAAGGAGGGTCAGGACAAAACCGGGAGGAAAGATCAAACCAGTATCTTAGATGCCTATATACAAATGCGAGAAGTATGGGTAATAAGCAGGAAGAACTGGAAGTGCTAATAAATAAATACAACTATGACATTGTTGGCATCACTGAAACTTGGTGGGATAATACACATGATTGGAATGTTGGTGTGGATGGATACAGCTTGCTCAGGAAGGATAGACAGGGGGAAAAGGGAGGAGGTGTTGCCTTATATATTAAAAATGTACACACTTGGACTGAGGTAGAGATGGACATAGGAGACGGAAGTGTTGAGAGTCTCGGGGTTAGGCTAAAAGGGGTAAAAAACAAGGGTGATGTCATGCTAGGAGTCTACTACAGGCCACCTAACCAGGTGGAAGAGGTGGATGAGGCTTTTTTTAAACAACTAACAAAATCATCCAAAGCCCAAGATTTGGTGGTGATGGGGGACTTCAACTATCCGGATATATGTTGGGAAAATAACACAGCGGGGCACAGACTATCCAACAAATTCTTGGACTGCATTGCAGACAACTTTTTATTTCAGAAGGTTGAAAAAGCTACTAGGGGTGAAGCTGTTCTAGACTTGATTTTAACAAATAGGGAGGAACTCGTTGAGAATTTGAAAGTAGAAGGCAGCTTGGGTGAAAGTGATCATGAAATCATAGAGTTTGCAATTCTAAGGAAGGGTAGAAGGGAGAACAGCAAAATAGAGACAATGGATTTCAGGAAGGCGGATTTTGGTAAGCTCAGAGAGCTGATAGGTAAGGTCCCATGGGAATCAAGACTGAGGGGAAAAACAACTGAGGAGAGTTGGCAGTTTTTCAAAGGGACACTATTAAGGGCCCAAAAGCAAGCTATTCCGCTGGTTAGGAAAGATAGAAAATGTGGCAAAAGACCACCTTGGCTTAACCACGAGATCTTGCATGATCTAAAAAATAAAAAGGAGTCATATAAAAAATGGAAACTAGGACAGATTACAAAGGATGAATATAGGCAAACAACACAGGAATGCAGGGGCAAGATTAGAAAGGCAAAGGCACAAAATGAGCTCAAACTAGCTAAGGGAATAAAGGGGAACAAGAAAACTTTTTATCAATACATTAGAAGCAAGAGGAAGACCAAAGACAGGGTAGGCCCACTGCTTAGTGAAGAGGGAGAAACAGTAACAGGAAACTTGGAAATGGCAGAGATGCTTAATGACTTCTTTGTTTCGGTCTTCACCGAGAAGTCTGAAGGAATGCCTAACCTAGTGAATGCTAATGGGAAGGGGGTAGGTTTAGCAGATAAAATAAAAAAAGAACAAGTTAAAAATCACTTAGAAAAGTTAGATGCCTGCAAGTCACCAGGGCCTGATGAAATGCATCCTAGAATACTCAAGGAGCTAATAGAGGAGGTATCTGAGCCTCTAGCTATTATCTTTGGAAAATCATGGGAGACGGGAGAGATTCCAGAAGACTGGAAAAGGGCAAATATAGTGCCCATCTATAAAAAGGGAAATAAAAACAACCCAGGAAACTACAGACCAGTTAGTTTAACTTCTGTGCCAGGGAAGATAATGGAGCAAGTAATTAAGGAAATCATCTGCAAACACTTGGAAGGTGGTAAGGTGATAGGGAACAGCCAGCATGGATTTGTAAAGAACAAATCATGTCAAACCAATCTGATAGCTTTCTTCGATAGGATAACGAGTCTTGTGGATAAGGGAGAAGCTGTGGATGTGGTATACCTAGACTTTAGTAAGGCATTTGATACGGTCTCGCATGATATTCTTATCGACAAACTAGGCAAATACAATTTAGATGGGGCTACTATAAGGTGGGTGCATAACTGGCTGGATAACCGTACTCAGAGAGTTGTTATTAATGGTTCCCAATCCTGCTGGAAAGGCATAACGAGTGGGGTTCCGCAGGGGTCTGTTTTGGGACCGGCTCTGTTCAATATCTTCATTAACGACTTAGATATTGGTATAGAAAGTACGATTATTAAGTTTGCGGATGATACCAAACTGGGAGGGATTGCAACTGCTTTGGAGGACAGGGTCATAATTCAAAATGATCTGGACAAATTGGAGAAATGGTCTGAGTTAAACAGGATGAAGTTTAACAAAGACAAATGCAAAGTGCTCCACTTAGGAAGAAAAAATCAGTTTCACACATACAGAATGGGAAGAGACTGTCTAGGAAGGAGTACGGCAGAAAGGGATCTAGGGGTTATAGTGGACCACAAGCTAAATATGAGTCAACAGTGTGATGCTGTTGCAAAAAAAGCAAACGTGATTCTGGGATGTATTAACAGGTGTGTTGTGAGCAAGACACGAGAAGTCATTCTTCCGCTCTACTCTGCTCTGGTTAGGCCTCAGCTGGAGTATTGTGTCCAGTTCTGGGCACCGCATTTCAAGAAAGATGTGGAGAAATTGGAAAGGGTCCAGAGAAGAGCAACAAGAATGATTAAAGGTCTTGAGAACATGACCTATGAAGGAAGGCTGAAAGAATTGGGTTTGTTTAGTTTGGAAAAGAGAAGACTGAGAGGGGACATGATAGCAGTTTTCAGGTATCTAAAAGGGTGTCATAAGGAGGAGGGAGAAAACTTGTTCACCTTAGCCTCT
>NW_020692293.1:0-8488 GCF_002925995.2 Terrapene triunguis
CTAACTTAGGAGATGTCTTCATGTCACTTAGTACCTGGAATGTGTGTGCTAAGAACAAAGAGGAAAGGTGCATAAAGACCTGGAATGCATGAGTTCAGAACAGAGAGATAAAGGGGATACACCATGAGAGCAGAAACAAAAAGTAAAAGGTGATTAATTGAATCTCATCTCAGGTGATGTATACGTACCTCTTACTGGTAAACATGTAGGGTACAAAAAAGGTGGCTTTAGGGATGTAACTTTGGGGAGCAAAGTTACAAAGTAACATTGCTGCATGAGACTACTGTTCCGAGGCTGCTATACTATAGAACCTTTTTCCTGTGCCATATTAATAAACCAGACTGACACTGGTTAGTTGGTCTCATGAGGATATTTCGTAATGAACCTAAGGGTATGTCTACACTATGAGGGTAGTTCGATTTTACTTAAATCAAATATGTGGAATCGATATTGCAAAGTCGAACGTGTGTGTCCACACCAAGGAGAGTAATTCGACTTTGTGAGTCCACACTAACGGGGCGAGCATCGATATTGGAAGCGGTGCACTGTGGGCAGCTATCCCACAGTTCCCGCAGTCTCCGCTGCCCATCGGAATTCTGGGTCGAGCCGCCAATGCCTTCTGGGTAAAAAAATGTGTCGTCATCCGTCCGTCACTAACGCCCTCCCCCCCTCCATGAAAGCGCCGGCGGGAAATCAGTTCGCGCACTTTTCTGGTCAGTGACATCGCGGACGCCACAGCACTGCGATCATGGATCACGCTGTGACCATCGCTGCAGTTGTGGCCGTTCTCAACACCTCGCAGCTTATCATACACCTTTCCCTGAGGCAGATGCAGAGAAATCAGGCGAGGAGGCTACGACACCGCCGTGAGGGCCTGAAGTCGGAGAGTGGCACAGAGCTGTTAGAAACCACGAGCCCCAGCGCCCAGGACATCACGTTGGCAATGGGTCATGTGGATATTGTGGAACGGCGATTCTGGGCCCGGGAAACAAGCACGGACTGGTGGGACCGCATAGTGCTGCAGGTCTGGGATGAATCCCAGTGGCTGCGAAACTTTCGCATGCGGAAGGGGACTTTCCTCGAACTTTGTGAGTTGCTGTCCCCTGCCCTGAAGCGCAAGGACACCCGCATGCGAGCAGCCCTGACTGTCCAGAAGCGAGTGGCCATAGCCCTCTGGAAGCTTGCAACGCCGGACAGCTACCGGTCAGTCGCGAACCACTTTGGTGTGGGCAAATCTACCGTGGGGGTTGTTGTCATGCAAGTAGCCAACGCAATCGTTAAGGTACTGCTCTCAAAGGTAGTGACCCTGGGAAACGTGCAGGTCATCATAGATGGCTTCGCCGCGATAGGATTCCCAAACTGTGGTGGGGCTATCGATGGGACTCACATACCTATCCTGGGACCGGACCACCAGGCCAGCCAGTACATCAACAGAAAGGGTTACTTTTCAATGGTGCTGCAAGCACTGGTGGACCATCGGGGACGTTTTACAAACATCAACGTCGGATGGCCGGGCAAGGTTCATGACGCTCGCGTGTTCAGGAACTCTGGTCTGTTTAGACGGCTGCAGGAAGGTATTTTCTTCCCGGACCACAAGATAACTGTTGGGGATGTGGAGATGCCTACAGTCATCCTCGGGGACCCAGCCTACCCGCTAATGCCCTGGCTCATGAAGCCCTATACTGGCGCCCTGGACACAGAAAAAGAACTGTTCAACTACCATCTGAGCAAGTGCAGAATGGTAGTGGAGTGTGCTTTTGGCCGTCTCAAAGGGAGATGGAGAAGCTTACTGACTCGCTGTGATCTCAGCGAAACCAATATCCCCATTGTTATAGCAGCTTGCTGTGTGCTCCACAATCTCTGTGAGAGCAAGGGGGAGACCTTTATGGCGGGGTGGGAGGTTGAGGCAAATAGCCTGGCTGCTGATTACGCCCAGCCAGACAGCCGGGCGATTAGAAGATCCCAGCGGGACGCGCTGTGCATCCGGGAGGCTTTGAAAGCAAGATTCCAGACTGAGCAGGCTAACCGGTGACTGTTAAGTTTGTGGACACAGATGCTGAACCTGCCCCCGTTTCTTTACCCAGTTCATTTTGACTATCCTCTGCAGTCACATACCCCCTTCACCCCCTTCCCCTTCCCAAAAAATAAAATCAGTTCTATTTTGTTAATGAACACTGTTGTCTGTATTGCTGTTTTCGCGGGAATGTTTTAAACCGGGGACGCAGACTGTGGCGGGGGGCGGGTTTAGTGTTCTGATGCAAATGATGCTTCTAAACTCCCGGAATGACAGGCTCCGCACTGGTGCACTGGTTATTTCAATGGAGCCTGCCAGCACTCCTGGGGGGGACTGCGTGTATGTGTCGGCTATATGACTTTCTGGCAGGGGGGGTAGGGTTACAGATCCCCTGCTGCGTGGATCTGTGAGCCAGGATAAGGACCGCTGCATAAGATCTGTAACTGCCCTCCCCCGCCACAAAGTCACAGAGCAACCCCCCCCCCCAGAACATGAAAACCACCTCCAAGACTGACCAGGGTAACCAGTGACTGCACTGTGTATGTGTCCTGATGCTGGACCTGACCCCGCCTCTGTACCCTGCTAAAGGTGACTGTCCTGTCCAATTACCAAGCCCCTTCCCCCCCTTCAGACAGACTCTCCTCCAAAAGAACAGGATGGAAACAGTAATGAACAGGAACAAATATTTTATTATGAACCGCACATGAAACGTGGGGGGTGAAACTTGGACGGGGGCTTGTGTGGGGTGGGTAGGAAAGGACTTTTCAAATTTTGGGGAATGAGAGCCTTCTAGTGCTAGAGCAGTCTGCAGGGGTTGACTGAAAGTTTTACCGGCCCTTGCTGCCCCTCCTTCTTTGGACTTTGGGTGAGGGTGGTGTGGGACTTGGTGGCGGGGGAGGGCGGTTAGAGAGAGACTGCAGCGGGGCTCTGTCCTCCTGCCTCTGGTCTTGCAGAACATCCACAAGGCGCCGGAGCGTGTCCGTTTGCTCCCTCATTAGTCCAAGCAGCTTTTCAGTAGCCTGTTGGTCCTCCTGACGCCACCTCTCCTCCCGTTCCATGACTGCTCGGTGCATTTGTGACAAGTTCTCCCTCCACTGTGTCTGCTGGGCTGCCTGGGCTCGGGAGCAGCCCATTAGTTCTGAGAACATGTCTTCACGCGTCTTCTTCTTCCTCCGCCTAATCTGCGCTAGCCTCTGGGAGTGTGCTGACAGGCTGGGTTGGGAGACAGTCGCAGATGTGTCTGTGTGAATTGTAAAAAGGGAGTGAATTCCTGAGACAGATAAATTAAGTTGTGTACAAAGAACCTAGTCTTTCTCTGTGAACAAGACCATGCACTGCACCTCTCACATGCGCACTCAGGACAAGGTCGAATTTTCGGCCCTCGCCTTCAGTGCCTGTGGACTTGCGGTGGTCTTGGAGTGATCTGAGAAGCGTGGCTGCAGACCTGAACTTCTGTAGCGGGCAATCATGGTAAGCCGTAGACTTGTGGCTGCTTAAAACTCTATTAGTAGCACTGGCCTCCTTTCACATTGAAAGCAATGCCAGTCTCTGCTGCCAGCAATCAGGCAAGCATGAACTCGGCCCCTGTCCCACCCCCTCGCGGCTGTCCCAGGGAAAGATCCCTGTATGCTGCCCCTCTCCCTCCACCGCGTGGCTGTAAAGCAGTCCCAATGCTAACATTCCCCTCCCTAATTCAAAGCAGGGCGTCATGAGCGACATCACCCTCCTGAGGATCCCGGACACCCAGAAAGAACGCATGCTGCGGGAAAGCATGCAGAAACCGGGGACGTATGCCGCCATGCTATGTCGTGCGATGATCCCGGAGTACTATATTGTGTCGTGGCGGGGAAACGTCTCCTACCACGGAGGGCCAAATAAGATCGCCCTACCCAGGAACCTGATGAACAGGCTGGAAATCTACCTCCATGAGACCTACGAGGAGTTCATAGATTCATAGATTCATAGATTCTAGGACTGGAAGGGACCTCGAGAGGTCATCGAGTCCAGTCCCCTGCCCGCATGGCAGGACCAAATACTGTCTAGACCATCCCTAATAGACATTTATCTAACCTACTCTTAAATATCTCCAGAGATGGAGATTCCACAACCTCCCTAGGCAATTTATTCCAGTGTTTAACCACCCTGACAGTTAGGAACTTTTTCCTAATGTCCAACCTAGACCTCCCTTGCTGCAGTTTAAGCCCATTGCTTCTTGTTCTATCCTCAGAGGCTAAGGTGAACAAGTTTTCTCCCTCCTCCTTATGACACCCTTTTAGATACCTGAAAACTGCTATCATGTCCCCTCTCAGTCTTCTCTTTTCCAAACTAAACAAACCCAATTCTTTCAGCCTTGCTTCATAGGTCATGTTCTCAAGACCTTTAATCATTCTTGTTGCTCTTCTCTGGACCCTTTCCAATTTCTCCACATCTTTCTTGAAATGCGGTGCCCAGAACTGGACACAATACTCCAGCTGAGGCCTAACCAGAGCAGAGTAGAGCGGAAGAATGACTTCTCGTGTCTTGCTCACAACACACCTGTTAATACATCCCAGAATCACGTTTGCTTTTTTTGCAACAGCATCACACTGTTGACTCATATTTAGCTTGTGGTCCACTATAACCCCTAGATTCTGCCGTACTCCTTCCTAGACAGTCTCTTCCCATTCTGTATGTGTGAAACTGATTTTTTCTTCCTAAGTGGAGCACTTTGCATTTGTCTTTGTTAAACTTCATCCTGTTTAACTCAGACCATTTCTCCAATTTGTCCAGATCATTTTGAATTATGACCCTGTCCTCCAAAGCAGTTGCAATCCCTCCCAGTTTGGTATCATCTGCAAACTTAATAATCGTACTTTCTATACCAATATCTAAGTCGTTAATGAAGATATTGAACAGAGCCGGTCCCAAAACAGACCCCTGCGGAACCCCACTCGTTATGCCTTTCCAGCAGGATTGGGAACCATTAATAACAACTCTCTGAGTACGGTTATCCAGCCAGTTATGCACCCACCTTATAGTAGCCCCATCTAAATTGTATTTGCCTAGTTTGTCGATAAGAATATCATGCGAGACCGTATCAAATGCCTTACTAAAGTCTAGGTATACCACATCCACAGCTTCTCCCTTATCCACAAGACTCGTTATCCTATCGAAGAAAGCTATCAGATTGGTTTGACATGATTTGTTCTTTACAAATCCATGCTGGCTCTTCCCTATCACCTTACCACCTTCCAAGTGTTTGCAGATGATTTCCTTAATTACTTGCTCCATTATCTTCCCTGGCACAGAAGTTAAACTAACTGGTCTGTAGTTTCCTGGGTTGTTTTTATTTCCCTTTTTATAGATGGGCACTATATTTGCCCTTTTCCAGTCTTCTGGAATCTCTCCCGTCTCCCATGATTTTCCAAAGATAATAGCTAGAGGCTCAGATACCTCCTCTATTAGCTCCTTGAGTATTCTAGGATGCATTTCATCAGGCCCTGGTGACTTGCAGGCATCTAACTTTTCTAAGTGATTTTTAACTTGTTCTTTTTTTATTTTATCTGCTAAACCTACCCCCTTCCCATTAGCATTCACTAGGATAGGCATTCCTTCAGACTTCTCGGTGAAGACCGAAACAAAGAAGTCATTAAGCATCTCTGCCATTTCCAAGTTTCCTGTTACTGTTTCTCCCTCTTCACTAAGCAGTGGGCCTACCCTGTCTTTGGTCTTCCTCTTGCTTCTAATGTATTGATAAAAAGTCTTCTTGTTCCCCTTTATTCCCTTAGCTAGTTTGAGCTCATTTTGTGCCTTTGCCTTTCTAATCTTGCCCCTGCATTCCTGTGTTGTTTGCCTATATTCATCCTTTGTAATCTGTCCTAGTTTCCATTTTTTATATGACTCCTTTTTATTTTTTAGATCATGCAAGATCTCGTGGTTAAGCCAAGGTGGTCTTTTGCCACATTTTCTATCTTTCCTAACCAGCGGAATAGCTTGCTTTTGGGCCCTTAATAGTGTCCCTTTGAAAAACTGCCAGCTCTCCTCAGTTGTTTTTCCCCTCAGTCTTGATTCCCATGGGACCTTACCTATCAGCTCTCTGAGCTTACCAAAATCCGCCTTCCTGAAATCCATTGTCTCTATTTTGCTGTTCTCCCTTCTACCCTTCCTTAGAATTGCAAACTCTATGATTTCATGATCACTTTCACCCAAGCTGCCTTCTACTTTCAAATTCTCAACGAGTTCCTCCCTATTTGTTAAAATCAAGTCTAGAACAGCTTCACCCCTAGTAGCTTTTTCAACCTTCTGAAATAAAAAGTTGTCTGCAATGCAGTCCAAGAATTTGTTGGATAGTCTGTGCCCCGCTGTGTTATTTTCCCAACATATATCCGGATAGTTGAAGTCCCCCATCACCACCAAATCTTGGGCTTTGGATGATTTTGTTAGTTGTTTAAAAAAAGCCTCATCCACCTCTTCCACCTGGTTAGGTGGCCTGTAGTAGACTCCTAGCATGACATCACCCTTGTTTTTTACCCCTTTTAGCCTAACCCAGAGACTCTCAACACTTCCGTCTCCTATGTCCATCTCTACCTCAGTCCAAGTGTGTACATTTTTAATATATAAGGCAACACCTCCTCCCTTTTTCCCCTGTCTATCCTTCCTGAGCAAGCTGTATCCATCCACACCAACATTCCAATCATGTGTATTATCCCACCAAGTTTCAGTGATGCCAACAATGTCATAGTTGTATTTATTTATTAGCACTTCCAGTTCTTCCTGCTTATTACCCATACTTCTCGCATTTGTATATAGGCATCTAAGATACTGGTTTGATCTTTCCTCCCGGTTTTGTCCTGACCCTCCTTTCCCTCTGCCAATATAGCCCACACTTCCTCTCGTCTCCGACCCATCTCCCAGGTCTCCATGTTCCCCACTTACCTGCGGGCTTTGCTCACCTGTCCCCGTCGAACCTAGTTTAAAGCCCTACGAGGATTTCGCCTCAATCCCCGGCCATATTGACCGGATTTTCGCCTAGGTGCACTGGGACTATAGAGTGGAGCGTCTTGGGCCGCAGAATCATGAAGTACCGGACATTGTAAAAATTTTTTTAAATACTTGGGACTAAATTGTGAAGAGCCTAAGGCAGAGAAATCATGAGAAACCCTTTGTTACCATTTTAAATATTCCAGTTTTGTAGCAGATAATTTTTTACATGTTTAAAGCACTTTGGTAAAAACACATTGTTAATATTATGAATATTCCCGTTCTGTTAAAAATAAATGTTTACATGTTTACAGCACTTACTGCTTGATCCTTCCCCTGATTCTGTGTCCGGGGTAAGGGATGGGGACGGTTGGTACGGGATCTCGGTAAGGGTGATGAAGAGCTCCTGGCTGTCGGGGAAATCAGCGGTGCCAGCGCTGTCGACTGCCTCGACCTCCTCATCTCCTTCTTCATCTTCCCCGTCCGCTAACATGTCCGACGAGGAACCGGACGCGGACAATATCCCATCCTCAGAGTCCACGGTCACTGGTGGGGTAGTGGTGGCGGCCGCACCTACGATAGAATGCAGTGCCTCGTAGAAACGGGATGTGTGGGGCTGGGATCCGGAGCGTCCGTTTGCCTCTTTGTTTTTTTGGTAGCCTTGTCTCAGCTCCTTGATTTTCATGCGGCACTGCGTTGCATCCCGGCTGTAGCCTCTCTCTGCCATGGCTTTAGAGATCTTCTCGTAGATCTTTGCATTCCTTCTTTTGGAGCGCAGCTCTGAAAGCACGGACTCATCGCCCCACACAGCGATGAGATCCAAGACTTCCCGATCAGTCCATGCTGGGGCCCTCTTTCTATTCTGGGATTGCACGGCCACCTCTGCTGGAGAGCTCTGCATCGTTGCCACTGCTGCTGAGCTCGCCACGATGTCCAAACAGGAACTGAGATTCAAACTGCCCAGACAGGAAAAGGAATTCAAATTTTCCCGGGGCTTTTCCTGTGTGGCTGGTCAGAGCATCCGAGCTCGGACTGCTGTCCAGAGCGTCAACAGAGTGTTGCACTGTGGGATAGCTCCCGGAGCTATTAGCGTCGATTTCCATCCACACCTAGCCTAATTCGACATGGCCATGTCGAATTTAGCGCTACTCCTCTCGTTGGGGAGGATTACAGAAATCGATTTAAAGAGAGCTCTATGTCGAACTAAATGGCCTCGTGGTGTGGACGGGTGCAGGGTTAAGTCGATGTAACGGCGCTAAAGTCGACATAAACGCCTAGTGTAGACCAGGCCTAAGTGTGGTCAAGCAATTGACTAGACAATCAATCAACATAGCTAATAAGACCTACTTGATCTGGTAAATCTCTGCATTTCTGGGAAGGGTGCTAACACGTCAGCAAAAGAGTGCCTCACTTCCAGGCTGTGCTGTAGAATCTGTCACGAGAGTTTCCTACATTGGCGCCAGAAAAATTACAATACAACTGCTTTGCTGTCTGCAGGCATTGCTGTGTGTGATG
>NW_020692294.1:0-11028 GCF_002925995.2 Terrapene triunguis
TTAGAAGACACCTGTTCTTTTGGAAGAAAAGATACTTCCTGTATCCCCTGGTATATTTGATTCACACAATTGTTGTTAGATGTTGATAGATGTTTGTCTGCATGTGTGTGTTCCCTCTGTGTGTCGCCCCAGTCCTGCGCAGACAGCTGGCATGGCAGACCTTGAGCAACCTGCCCAATGACCACAAGATCCGTTAATGGATGAGGGCACCCAGCCAGTTTTATTGTCAATGAAGCATGGTACTAGTATCCCGCAGACTCTACCGGACCACTAACAATGTATGACCATAACAATGGACCAGCTCAGTGAATGGTGGGACTTTCTGTTCCTCCCTAGGCTAGACAAAGATACTCCCTCTGAGATACATCTTTATACCACGATACAAACAAGTTTCATACTGCCCCTGTGGCATAGTTACTGCCCCTTGACATGGCTAGTTATCACCCATCACTTTGTACATGTTGGTTCAAACAAAACATCTCTATTATTTACTGTCATCCTGACCTTATCTTTAGCCAGTGTCATTTAGTCAGGGTCAGTGTTTTCCTGTTATCCTTGGGGGATGTTTTTGTACTATCCTCTATATTGGAATGTTCTAGTACCACTTGATATTGGGATGTGTTTGTGTGAATGCTCTGTGCCTAGCACATCTTAGGAATGTGTATTGCAACAATAACAGCCCTGTTCTTGACAAATTCTGTGAGCAGGTCCTGCCCCTTGCTCACAGCATGTCTTTGCTTTATACCAGTAAAGCTTTGACTACTGCTTTAGCCCAGGCCTCCAGCCTCATACCAGGCCTCTGAATCAAGGGCTTATGTCTCAGGCTCTCTTCCTACTGCAATAACTGTTTCTGTTATTTTCAGTGCCTGGAATACACACTTTGCTGATTGAGCACCACTGGAACAGAAACAGAGAAAGGTCAAGATTTTGCCAACCTTATTTACGTTGAACAATATGTTCTCCTTTAGGATAGTCAATGAAATCAAGGAAGCTGCTTGAATGGAGTTACACCTGCCTCCAGAACATAATCTTGTTTGCCATTGGATCTTCATAGGGTGGACACCATTCCTGTGTATAGTCCTGTCCTATGTGTACATCATCTCCACCATCCTGAGATATGCTCTACGAAGTGGACTCTGAAACTTTTTCCACCTACACATCTCACCTGACCATCCTCCTCCTGTTCTGCATCACCTATGTTGGGCCCATCTCCAGCTTCTTCCTTGATAATACAGGGTGTTGTCCATGGTTTACAACACAGTGACCCCTCATGCTGAACCCATTGAGCTACACCCTGAAGAACCAGGCTGTGAAAGTGGCACTGAGAAAAGTCTTGATGGGGAAATTGTATTTGCAATGAAATTGCCAATGCTTTTCTGAAGGCTCTGTGAATATCACATGGGAACTAAGGGACTCTCCTTTTCTTATTTGGTTTTCTAGTCTCTGTTTAGTAGAAATGGTGAAAAAAATTACAACAAAAAATTGAAATTAGCATCATTTGGTACCTTCAGATGTTCCCATTTTTTTCATTTTTAGTGAAACTATGTATTGTACTTTATTATCTATTAGTTACATTAATTTTCAACAATTTTACATAAACTTTTATTCAAAATCATTCTCAAAATGGTTAGCATACAGCACATAAACATTGTTTTCCAAAATAAGATTTTTAAACAGAATTTTTCATTGCAATTTTGAGCTGAGTTGAAAATAATCCATGCATTGCCATGTGAAATGTAAATGGGTTTTTGTGATTTTCTCTTTTTGTTTCAAGAAGCTACAAATATGATAACCATTTCTGACACTTTGATGATGTTCTTTGGCCAAAATTTCTAATTTAAACTCAAACAAAAAATTGACAAAACATTAACATTTTCATGTGTTTCATTCTGCAGTTTTTGGACACTAGTTCAACTGTAACTTTGAATGCTACTGACTTCAAAGGAACTACTCCAGATTTGTATAGTTGAGTTACTGGTATCAGAACAAGAGCTGTGCCCAAATTACATTCTGTGAGAAAATATTTTTCTCTTCATCCTGTCCCCCAGCAATCTCCTCAGAGCCTCTTTCACCTCCTTGTTCCTCAGGCTGTAGATAAAGGGATTCAAGGTTGGGGTGATGGTTGTGTATATCAGAGCCAGCACTTTGTTGGTGTCTAGTAAATGAATGGACTTGGGTCTTAAATAGATCAGGCCACAGCTCCCGTAATACAATGTCACCACAATGAGGTGTGAGGAGCAGGTGGAGAAGGCTTTGTGTCTGCCTTCAGCTGATGCCATCTTTAAGATGGTGGAGATAATAAAGGTGTAGGACACAACGATGAGAGAAAATGGAGTGAAGATGACTAGTATAGCTGCTGTAAACAACTGCATTTCATACAAAGGGATGTCAATACAAGAAAGCTTAATCAATGGGGGAATATCGCAGAAGAAATAGTTCATCTGATTGGACCCACAAAATGGCAAGGTGAAAACCCAGGCTGTCTGTACTAGGGACACCACATTACCCCAGAACCAAGAGAGAATTGTCAAGGAAAGGCAGACCCTCCTGTTCATGATGAGCCTGTATCTCAATGGGTTGCATATGGCCACATAGCGGTCATATGCCATGGCGGCCAGAAGGAAGCACTCAGAGATTCCAAGGAAGAGCAGGAAGTACATTTGGGCAACACAGCCCATGTAGGAAATGCTCCTGTTGTCTGAAAGGAAGTTCACCAGCATCTTGGGGACAGTGACTGAGGTATAGCAGATCTCCAGGAAGGATAAGACCCGGAGAAAGAAATACATGGGGGTCTGAAGGGCTGGGTCCATGGTGATGAGGATGATGAGGATGTTCCCCATCAGTGTAATGGTATAAATGGACAGATAGATGGAGAACAGCGGCACCTGCAGGTTATGGTGGTTGGACAATCCTAGTAGAATGAATTCAGTCACCGTGGTGAGGTTCCTCCTTCTTGATTCTTCTGCATAATTCATCTGTGGGAGACAATAAATACCCAGATATCATGTGAAGAAATGACCCACTGCAGAAAATAAGGAGAAATGCTCAAAGGCACACATAGAAGTCAGACTTTCAACTCCCATGGCCATTCCATGGGAGTTGGGGCCGAGATCATCAATGGTAATTCAGTGGATAACTTGCATTGATTTCTAGGGGTGTTAGGAACTTAAATACTGTTAATGATCTGGACTTTGGTGCTTGACTTCCTCAAAATCGTCCTCAAAACTATAAGGGTTTCTTCTCCTTCTCCCTAGGGCAAATTTCCCATAGATGCCAATCTGGGTTAATTGATATGTGTTCATTCTAGTTGCGGTCACGAAATGAGAGAAAATGTCTCAATGAAAAGAAACATCCCCAAAATGTGTAGTTTCTGTTGAAAAAATCAGAACTACCTGTAAAACTCCCCTCAATTGGATAGAACGACACACAGATAGATCTATAGAAAGAGAAATAGATTAATAGATAGGTAGCCCAATTGACCAGTGGATAGATGGATAGATTTCATTAATCTCTTTAAATTTTATCCTCTTTCAAATTCCTTTAAGCATCCCACCTTTCCCCCTTCTCCAATAAGGACACACAATTTCTTATTGTTATAAATTCATCAGGAACATATTGACTACACTATGTTCTAATCGGCACACTATACGGACCCCGAGATAGTGTAGATCACCAAAGTTTCTTTGAAGTAGATGGATCCATGCTGATTTGCACAAGCTGCATATTTCCCCCCTACAGTCCCATCTGACTGGCACAGAGTTTTCTGCCCTGTTCAGTGATTGCCAAATAATAATATTGAGATTCTGTAAAAAGCTAACTTTCTGTCCACCATGACCAGGTGGAATTTTAAAGCACTTGAGGGCTTTACACAGAAAAATCAGAGGAGATGGGCAGGCCACTTCTCCTTTTTGTGCCTTAGTTTCTCCAGCTATAGAAAGGGATGATAAGTTTTACTTATCCCTCAGTGGAATTGTGAGTCTAAAATAATTAATATTTGTAGAACTCTTTGAGATCCTCATATTACTGTTGCTATGGAAATGCAAAGTGACATTATTATTATCGAATCAAATTGATTTCTAAATAACTGTTGATAATTCCAATTCATATGGAACAGATTATGGTTTCATAATATATGGACCAGAGCCCATTTTGATTCTTTTTTTTTTAATTTTATGAAAAGGGTAATAAAAAACTGGAGAGAGTACAAAAGAGAGGTAAAAAGTCTGATACTTTTTAATGGGGGAAGGGAATTAAAAATCTAAAGTATGAAGAAATTTACAAAGACCAGAGTATGTGACTATAGGGATATGAGGAAATGTAACAACTGTTTGCAGACAAATAGAAGGAAGTTAAAAAAAAAACAGAGCTGGTTGAAAATTTTCAGAGGAATGTTTTCCGTAAGAAAACAATGATTCGATAAAATCTAAATATTTAGATGGAATGTTTTGATTTTATCTAAATTGTCTATGGAAAATTGATATGGTAGAATAATATTGCTTCATGGTTATCATTTCAACGATAATATAATCAAATTTATAGAGTCAAAATGAAATGTTTTAAGATTATTAAAAACAACAATTTTAATTTATTCAGATACAGTATTTCAGAATATTTTGTTTCACTAAAATAAAATCTTGAGATTTTGAATTTTTGGCCTGATTTAGGATTAAACCTAATTTTGAAAACTATGATTTTATGGTAGAACAGCTATGAAAAAAGAGAGAAGCCATTGTTCTTATATTTATTTCTAATAACAATAATGATCAAGAGTTAGCCAGTTCTTTGAACCCTTACTGATTAGCATTTGAATTGTTCCCTGAGCAATTCCACAGAAACCAACGTGATCATTTATGGAACAAGGTCCCATTCAATGTGAAGCTATCACAATATGTCTCCCACCATTTACATAGCACCCCCCCACCCATCCACCAAGGACCTCTGAATAACTGACATCGGTTGGGCCAGTCACACAACCTCTGGCTGTGGCAGGTCAGTATTTACACCAATTTTGCAGATGGAAAAACCGAGGCACAGGGAAGCAAGAAGCGATTCTCCACCAAGGTCACACAGCTAGTCTGTGGAGGGACAGGAAGGGATTCCGGGTCTCATGAGTCACCCTAATCTAAGCACAGAACAGCCCCTGAATATACCCTATAGATATGAGAGTATACACTGCTGCAGAAACCCAATGATATGACTGATCAAACTGCACAGATGGAGGCCATGTCTATATAGAGAGACAGACAAAGAGTTCATTTCATGCACTCACTTCCACAACCATCAATCCAGTGCCTTTGGTTGGTTCTCAAGATGCTCCATTCTAAAGACACAAGTAAAGGCTGTATGAATACAGAGGCTGCAGAGACCACAGCCTGGACAGCTTGGATTCCAGGAAAAAACCAACATCTATAAGGGATCACTTAAAGCCAACCTCTACAATCTAGCAAACTTTGCCACATGAGGAATCTCATTCATGTGTGCCTTTGCAAAATTAAGCCCTGGATAAATGTCTGATAAAGCAGACAGTCCTATCAGGTTGCTAAACACCACTAAAGTTACAGAATCAGGAAGTTCTGTGTTTATGATATGATCAGACAAAATTAAAATGTTATGGGCTAATTCAGTGTCTGAGATCTCTGGAAATCACTGTTTGCTTAGTTAAAGGGAATTGAAAGTAATTCAATAAAAGGAGAGAAAACACTTCATTAGTGTTAATTCTACCTAATCCTTTCCAGACAAATAATAAGATAACTTGATACAAACTCCCCTTGGCCTTCAACTTAACTTCACAATTGCCAGATTCTGCTGGATACAGAATTATCTGAGTCTGATTTACTAGAGGGATATGTTCTGGTTTGCATTTCTTATTGGACATCTTTTCTTTAGTTATTTATTTGAATTGAGGTAATACCTAGGAGCCCCAGTCATGGAATAGGATTCCATTGCGCTATGCTCCGGATAAATCCTGAATAAAAAGTCAGCCCTTCCCCCAAAAAGTTGCAGGCTAATTACATCATTTCCCAATCTTTTGGAAGATTTTACATTAGTATATGGAGCCCTGGGGATGGCTAGCATCAGGAACATCTGAGGATAGGCACCTGTTTAATTGCAGTTTTAAATTTCTTTGGGAAAGCAAGAAAAAGAAGTACTAAAGGGCTGATACTCAGCAGGTGAAAATTCTTTGTTAGAAATGAGAATCTGCCCTGGGTTTCTATACTGAGATTGTTCAAATCACAAGGGCAAAAGCAACATGCTCTCAGCTATGTTTTCAGTCCATGCAAAAGTGGATGCTAACCAAAATTTAGTCAGATCCAAAATAAGTTCTCCCTACCTCCAGCTCCTTATGCTCAGCTCTCGGCAGGAAGAAAGTGCGGATTTCTGTGATCTACTTCAGCCTTCTTACATAAACCTTTGGAAGTAATTATGCTGAAACCACTGTGCTCCGCACACCAGGGAATTTTATACCCATGTGTTTCCACTGCTTCTCTCTGATTCAGTTGCAAAAGTCTGCAGCATTAGGTTTTTCAATAGAAACTTTTGTCTTGTTCCTGGACCTTAGCATAAATAAAGCGATATATCTATCTCCTAGAACTGGAAGGGACCCTGAAAGGTCATTGAGTCCAGCCCCCTGCCTTCACTAGCAGGACCAAGTCCTGATTTTGCCCCAGATCCCTAAGTGGGCCCCCCAAGGGTTGCAACTTACAACCCTGGGTTTAGGAGGGTATGCTCAAATCACTGAGCTATCCCTCCCTCATCAAATTCTCATTTGCATTAATGCCAATTCATGTGGCTCTGTCTATGTCCCAGAGCCTTGTAGTGGGTGTGAATGCCATTTATATCCATTTTTAGGCCCTTTTTATATGGCTAAAGTGGTACAAAGCAGCTTCCATGTCAATGAGATTCAGATCTACTGAGTCAAATTCTCTTTTAAAGCTATATCTACACTTGGAGCTGGGGGAGCAGAGGTACAGACACCTGCCTCAAGCCTGTGCTGATAGTGTCTGAGTGGGTTTGTAAAACCAATGATGAGCTCATGGTACTGCCGTTTGCCACTGCCTGTGCTACTATGGCTGCACTACTATTTTTAGCACACCATCTCAATGACGGTGAACACAGGTATGTCTACATGAGCTGGTAATCACATCTAGATATACCCTAAATTACACCAGTGTGAAACTAAATTAAGGGATTCATATTACAAACCCATGAGCATGATTCAATGAAAGAAAACTGTTGGCTTCAGATCTTACCCTCAAAGGAGGGCACAAGCAGTCCTGTTTCAATTAGTGACATTTACCTCATTGTGACTACTTATAGTGGGAAACATTACACCGGGTAGTAATTGCTCATGGAATCATGGCATAACTGTATGAACTTCCCTGCAGCTAATCCAAATTTGTTCCTGTCATGTTAAAAGCAGAGTTCCCCTGGATAAATCCGTCTGCTTTGGATAGGGTAGGTAGGTAATTGTCATAGATCCATGGATTCCAGGGTCAGAAGGCTCTGTTGTAATCATTTAGTCTGAGCTTCTGTATAAACCAAGCCAGAAAATTCCCACAAAGTAATTCATGTTTGAACTAGAGTATACATAAAAACAAAACAAAGCATCCAATGTTGATTGAAAGATTGTCAGTGATAGAGAATCCATCACAACCCTATTCCGTGGTGTATTCTCCATATCAAGTAAGGACTTGCTACCAAATTTTGACCTCATTATAGTGAAGCACTTAAGCATGTGCTTCACTTGAAACCTGAGCATAGTCATGTGGAAGTCAATGGGAGTTTAACACATGCTCATTTAATCCCACTTAAGTATCATCTTACACCTCATTGGTTTCAGTGAGGCTACTCATGCTTAAAACTTAGCACCCACTTTATTTACAAAAATTGAATAATAGTCTTTCTATATATCTAGGTATTTATGTGATCTGCATCACTGTAATATAAGCACCTTCACAGAGATGGATTGTGTTTACTCTAGCAGTACCTCTTTGAGGGTGGTCTATATTATCCCCATACAGACGGGGAAACCAGAGCATGGGTGTTTGATACACAGTTTCCCAACATGGGGTGTTAGAATATATTATGTTTTGGTTTCTTGCTCTCTCTTCTTATGGATGATCACTGAACAATGAAGAAGATTAAGTGACTCAGCAAAGGTCATCCAGGGAGTCTGCGGCTGAGCCAGGAATGTAACCAGGCCTTCTGAGTTCCATGCTGGTGCCTTATCAATTAGTTGGCTAAAAAAGGAATGTTCTCCAGCCTAATTTACCAAATGAAACATCAGGGCAAATATGATCATTTTTACTGCTTTCCAACTGGAGTAAAGTTGGTAATGTATAAGAAAATCTGGAAGAAATTCCTTTTTCACACTCTTTTTACTGTCTAAAGCAATAAAACCACATGATTAATGTATTGTCATTGAAAGTCAATGGGATTTGAGCATCTAACTTCCTTAGGCCTTGGCTACACTCGCGGATTCACAGCGCTGCTGCGGCAGCGCTGTGAAGCGCAAGTGTAGTCGCGCTGCCAGCGCTGCGAGAGCTCTCTCGCAGCACTGCAAATACTCCACCTCTCCGAGGGGAGTAGCTTGCAGCGCTGCGAGGGAGCGTGCAGCGCTCCAGGCGCTGATTACACTGGCGCTTTACAGCGCTGCACTTGCTGCGCTCAGGGGGGGTGTTTTTTCACACCCCTGAGCGCAGCAAGTGCAGCGCTGTGAATTGCCAGTGTAGCCAAGGCCTTAGTCTCCTTTGAAAATCCCAGCCATAGTTCATAAAGTCTAGAATGTTATTGACTAACCTGAAAACAAATAAAAATAATAATACCAGCAAAACTCCACAAAATTATGGACCTTTTGACATGCACCATGGCAAATGTGGCACATTTCTTACCATTAAGCCATGATTTGAACTCTGGAAGCTCTCTCTGTGTGTATGCTGCTGTTTTGTGAAATGTTGTGTTCAATGGCAGGCCCTGACATGGTCAGCATCTCTTCTAAAATAATTCTTCTTTCTGATCAGCCTACCCGAAGGATCAATGAGCAAGTGGCTGAGATTTGGGAGGGGAGCGATCCTGAATTTGACAGCTGTGCCCTACTAGCTCAGGAGGCATTGATGAGTTTTGATGTCTAACAGAGTGATGAATTTAAGCTCCCAAGCTTGTCTTTTGAATGGTTTCCTTTGAGGATGAGGACTGAGAAGTCAGATATGGAGTGATCGTTTTGTGAAAAGTGTTTTCTGTGTGAGTTCATTCTGTGTGAGTTCATTTGTGAGTATAGTGGCTGTCTAGTTTCACCCATATTGTTGTTGTTGGGGCAGTTGGTGATCATATGTTGTGATCAACATGTGTAGGCCTGCAGAGTCTTGGAAGGACAAGCTTGTGTGGCCAGAGGCTGGTGGTTTCAGGGAGCTGATCCACATCAGGCGCAGACAAGTCTCCCTGGATAGGTGGTGGCAAAGGGCCTCCCAACCCCAGGTTCCTCTGGGAAGCATCACCATGGTCACAGGAATTTAACCTGCATGTTTCACTAAATGACCAGCACTCCATCCACTCATCCACCCCTCCATGAATGATCATGATGTATGAAAAATATCAGTCCAGAAAGTTAATGAGAAATCTAGCTCAGTAGTAGAGATGGTTGGAGATTTTCCATTAGAAACATGGGAGAGCAGGGCAGAGGAGAGGAGTTTGGGCAAAAAATGGCTATTTCATCAAAATGGACTTTTCCTTGGGAAATGTCTATTTTCAATTAAAAAAACAGGGTGGTTGATTTTTGTTGTTGAAAACCTCAACAACAAAAAATCATCAAAAAATGTAGCTGAAAATGGATTTTTTTCCCAAATGTTTTCATGGGGTGTGTGTGGATGGAATTCCTGACTAGTTCTACTGAGAAGAAACCACAGCTTGATGGGCACTTGAATTTTATGCGCACAGCATAAACACAGAGAAATTTGATGCAAACATAAAACATTCTTGTTGCAAGGTTGCAACATAACATGACTTTATTTCTTAGAATACAGAACAATAGTTCACAAAACTCCCAAACCAGTGAGAGACAAAGCAGGCTTCTCCCTTAGTCATAATTCACCCCACCGGTCTCTAGACTGGCTCTGTGCAGATTGACTCCTAGTCCTAGATTGCAGGCTTCCCTACAGAGCCCTTTGTCTGCATGCAGGACCAGTAAACCCCTTCCAAACTTGGAATGACAGCTTGTGATTTTAACACAGATTTCAGTACATCACATGGCACTTTCAGCAAACACCTGTAAATCACTTTGATTTCAGTAGGACTCACATTCCATACGGTTTGTTTCAATGGGATGATATTCATGAAGGACTGATTTGAGCCAGAGATTCCAGGATCGGACTCCGAGTTTAGATCACATGAATTTCATCACACAGTCTCCATTTTTATTTTGATCTAAAGGCATTAGCTTGAATTCTCTGAACTGCTATGAAAGACCCAAGTTTCCTGATAACTTGCCTCAGGGCCTCCTTTACCTCTTTGTTTCTCAGGCTGTAGATGAGAGGGTTGACCAGTGGTGTGAGAATGGTGTAGAAGACAGAGAAGACTTTGGTCATGCTTCGAAGTGTGTTGATGTCTGGAAGCAAGTAAACAATGATTAGGGTCCCATAGAAAATGGTCACCACGATGAGGTGAGAGGAACAGGTGGAAAATGCTTTTTTCCTACCAGTGGTGGAAGGGATTCTCAGGATGGTGGTGATGATAGAAATGTAGGAAGTCAGGGTTAATAGAAATGGTGGTAGTGTGAATAAGGAGGACAGCAGGAAAGCCACAAGTACCATGCCGTGGGTGTCACTGCAGGAGAGTTTTATCACTACATTGAATTCACACAGGAAATGGTCAATTTCATTGGGACCACAGAACATTAACATCGATATCCAAGATACTATTATGGAAGCAGCCACAAATCCACTAATACAAGACCCAGCTGCTAGCTGGAAGCAGAACCTATCATTCATGAGGGCTGTATAGTGCAGTGGTTTACATATCGCTAAATACCGATCG
>NW_020692295.1:0-4353 GCF_002925995.2 Terrapene triunguis
GCTGTCATAACTATAAAGGGAAGGGTAACAGCTCTCCTGTGTACAGTGCTATGGAATCCCTCCTGGCCAGAGACTCCAAAATCCTTTTACCTGTAAAGGGTTAAGAAGCTCGGGTAACCTGTCTGACACCTGACCCAAAGGACCAATAAGGGGACAAGATACTTTCAAATCTTGGGGGGGAAAGGCTTTTGTTTGTGCTCTTTGTTTTAAGGGGTTGTTCGCTCTTGGGACTGAGAGGGACCAGACATCAATCCAGGTTCTCCCCATCTTTCTAAACAAGTCTCTCATATTTCAAACTTGTAAGTAAAAAAGCCAGGCAAGGCGTCTTAGTTTTACTTTGTTTTCTCAACTTGTAAATGTACCTTTTACCAGAGTGTTTATCTTTGTTTGCTGTACTTTGAACCTAAGACAGAGGGGGGTCCTCTGAGCTCTTTAAGTTTGATTACCCTGTAAGGCTATTTTCCATACTGATTTTACAGAGATGATTTTTACCTTTTTCTTTAATTAAAAGCCTTCTTTTTAAGAACCTGATTGATTTCTCCTTGCTTTAAGATCCAAGGGGGTTTGTATCTATATTCACCAGGAGTTGGTGAAAGGAAGGAGGGGGGAAGGGTCAATTTCTCCTTGTTTAAGATCCAAGAAGTTTGGATCTGTATTCACCAGGGAATTGGTGAGAGGTTTCTCAAGGCTTCCCAGGGAGGGAATCCATTGGGAATGGTGGCAGCGGGACCAGAGCTAAGCTGGTAGTTAAGCTTAGAAGTTTTCATGCAGGCCCCTACATTTGTACCCTAAAGTTCAAAGTGGAGATACAGCCTTGACATGGTGGCATAGCGGTGGGATACATTTTAAACCCAAAAGCCAGTAAGAGATTTTTTTTTTCCTTCTAGCTGCTTGGAAAGCAGAGCTGAAGGTAGATGCATATCTTATCTCTCCTTGCCTGAAGGCAGAGGTGTTAAGTTTTTTTTAACAAGGGGCTTTGTTAAGAGAAGGGTTCAATCAGTGAGCAAACTTTGACTGGTAAAGGCAATTTACAAGCTGAATTGTTTTTTTTTTCTTTTTACATCCTCGTGAGTAGCTTGTTAGAAAGTCTCTGTTAACTCAGCAGCAGCCAGAGCTGAGTACATCCCAGTTTCAGTCAACTGCAGAGGGGTGTGATCCAGCACAAGAAAACAGGAAAATGACTACCAAAGAAGAAAAAGCTAAAGAGGAGGCCCACAAGAGAGCTATGGAGCTGAAAGAAAAAGAGATAGAGCTGAGAGACAGAGAAGAGAAAGCCAAAGACGGGGCCCACAAGAGAGAGATGGAGCTGAGAGACAGAGAAGAGAAAGCCAAAGAGGAGGCCCACAAGAGAGAGATGGAGCTGAAAGAAAAAGAGATGGAGCTGGAAAAAGCCAAAGAGGAGGCGAGAGAAAAAGAAAGGAAGCATGAACTGGAAGTAGCAAGTGCTAAGCAGGATGCATCAGACCATCCTAGCAACTCCTCTCCAGGTACCACTTCCCATCCCAGGAAATTCCCCACCTACAAGGCAGGCGATGATACTGAGGCCTTCTTAGAAAATTTTGAAAGGGCCTGCCTTGGATACAGCATCACTCCAACCCAGTACATGGTAGAGCTGAGGCCGCAGCTCAGTGGACCCTTAGCAGAGGTGGCGGCTGAAATGCCTAAGGAACACATGAACAGTTATGAACTTTTTAAAAACAAGGCCAGAATCAGAATGGGGCTAACACCTGAGCATGCCCGTCGGCGGTTCAGAGCCCTGAGGTGAAAACCCGATGTGTCATTTACCCAACATGCCTACCACATTGGGAAAAATTGGGATGCCTGGATATCAGGAGCAAATGTTAAATCTACGGAAGAGTTGCCCTTCCTAATGCAAATGGAGCAGTTTTTAGAGGGTGTTCCTGAGGAAATAGAAAGGTACATCCTAGATGGGAAGCCCAAAACTGTAACCGAGGCTGGGGAGATTGGAGCCAAATGGGTGGGGGTGACAGAAAAGAAAAAAGCTAGTAGCAGTTGGAGCGAATATCAGAAGGGGCAAGCCGAAACAAGACCTTATCACCGGGGTCAACCCAAGGCCCCACCCACATCCCAAGGGAAACCCCAGACGCCTTCTCACCCCACCACACCAGTCTCCATCAACCAACATCGTCCCGGTGATACCTTAGCAGGGCGATGTTTTAAATGTAATGAACTGGGGCATATAAAGGCTCACTGCCCCAAGAACCCCAACCGATTACAGTTCATTACACCCCAATCACACCAAAGATCCCCAGACCCAGATGCCTCTCTCATACCCTCGGAGCGAAGGGAAACCTTGAGAGTGGGCGGAAAGAAGGTTATCGCTTGGAGGGACACTGGGGCACAAGTGTCCACTATCCACCAATCCCTAGTGGACCCCAAACTCATCAACCCGGAGGTTACAGTGACAATTCAACCCTTCGTGTCACAGTCTGTAACCTTGCCTACAGCCAAGTTGCATGTCCAGTACAAGGGCTGGTCAGGAATGTGGACTTTTGCAGTCTATGACAATTATCCCATCCCCATGCTGCTGGGGGAAGACTTGGCCAACCATGTGAAGCTAGCCAAGAGGGTGGGAATAGTCACCCGCAGCCAGGCTAAGCAAGCTTTCACCCCCATCCCTGTTCCTGAGCCGTCCACCAGGGCCCCGTCTGTGTTACCGGAGACCCAAACACAGGTGGTGGAACCGGATCCCCTGCCAACGACTGCAACAGCTGTAGTGGATCCAATCCCAGAGACCCAGCCAAAGCCAGCCCCAGAACCGGAACTGGCAACGCAACCAGCACCAGAACCATTGCCAGCACTGAGTCCAGCGCTTGCAAACCCGTCTACAACTCCAATGCCAGAGGGCACCAGCGAGCCTGAACTGGCGGAAGCAGCAGATAACCCTACCCAAGAGGCTCAGCCAGAGCCTGAAATACCACATAGTGCACCAGCGGACAGCGGTTCACAGTCAATGGAAACAGCCCCAGCACCTGCATCGCTTCCAGAGGGACCAAGCCCCAGTCCACAGTCCAAGGAGGAACTGATGTCTCCAGCATCAAGGGAACAGTTCCAGGCCGAGCAGGAAGCAGATGACAGCCTTCAAAAAGCTTGGGCGGCGGCACAGAGCACCCCACCGCCTCTCAGCTCTTCTAACCGATCCCGGTTTGTTGTAGAAAAAGGACTTTTATACAAGGAGACTCTTTCTGGTGGGCACCAGGAAGACTGGCATCCTCAAAGACAGTTGGTAGTTCCCACTAAGTATCGGGTAAAGCTCTTGAGCTTAGCCCATGATCATCCCAGTGGCCATTCTGGGGTGAACAGAACCAAAGACCGGTTGGGGAAGTCCTTCCACTGGGAGGGAATGGGCAAGGACGTTGCTAATTATGTCCGGTCTTGCGAGGTGTGCCAACGAGTGGGAAAGCCCCAAGACCAGGTTAAAGCCCCTCTCCAGCCACTACCCATAATTGAGGTCCCATTTCAGCGAGTAGCTGTGGATATTCTGGGTCCTTTCCCAAAGAAGACACCCAGAGGAAAGCAGTACGTACTGACTTTCATGGATTTTGCTACCCGATGGCCGGAAGCTGTACCCTTAAGCAACACCAAGACTAAAAGTGTGTGCCAGGCATTAGCAGACATTTTTGCCAGGGTAGGTTGGCCCTCCGACATCCTTACAGATTCGGGAACTAATTTCCTGGCAGGGAACATGAAAAACCTGTGGGAAGCTCATGGGGTGAATCACTTGGTTGCCACCCCTCATCACCATCAAACCAATGGTCTAGTGGAGAGGTTTAATGGAACTTTGGGGGCCATGATACGTAAATTCGTAAATGAACACTCCAATGATTGGGACCTAGTGTTGCAGCAGTTGCTTTTTGCCTACAGGGCTGTACCACATCCCAGTTTAGGGTTTTCACCATTTGAACTTGTGTATGGCCGCGAGGTTAAGGGGCCATTACAGTTGGTGAAGCAGCAATGGGAGGGGTTTACGCCTTCTCCAGGAACTAACATTCTAGACTTTGTAAGCAACCTACAAAGCACCCTCCGACACTCTTTAGCCCTTGCTAAAGAAAACCTAAAGGATGCTCAGGAAGAGCAAAAGGCCTGGTATGATAAACATTCCAGAGAACGGTCCTTCAAAGTAGGAGACCAAGTCATGGTCTTAAAGGCGCTCCAGGCCCATAAAATGGAAGCGTCGTGGGAAGGACCATTCACGGTCCAGGAGCGCCTAGGATCTGTTAACTATCTCATAGCCTCCCCCACCTCCAACATAAAGCCTAAGGTATACCATGTTAATTCTCTTAAGCCCTTTTATTCCAGAGAATTAAACGTTTGCCAGTTTACAGCCCAGGA
>NW_020692296.1:0-4139 GCF_002925995.2 Terrapene triunguis
CCCCATCTGACTGGTTGCTTGACCTTGCCTTGAGATAGGAGTTGAGGAAGTCTTCAAGTGTATGGTTGTATATTATACTGCCACCATACCCAGTAACACTTTAGCTCTGTCTCTTATCTTTCTCATTATACTAACAAACCAATATGGCTTGGCAGAAGCAACATACAGTGTCTTTGTTCTTTGTTCAGTAAGGATATCTGAGTACACAGGACCTCACCAGAATGCGGGATTTGGGATCCATGCATCGTACCACGTTAACGGGGAATTGCAAAGAAAGTAATTAAATTTGGGATCCATGGCCGCAACCGCATTATATGCGAATTCGTGCTATATAGACACATGTTCTAGCGAGGGTCCAGTGTATCAAAAATCCAACAAAGAAGACCCAAAATTCTATCTCAGGCAAATATACAGGCCTGAATTCTACATTACATCTGTCATAACTATAAAGGGAAGGGTAACTGCTCTCCTGTGTACAATACTATAAAATCCCTCCTGGCCAGAGATTCCAAAATACTTTTACCTGTAAAGGGTTAAGAAGCTCAGGTAACCTGGCTGACACCTGACCCAAAGGACCAATAAGGGAACAAGATACTTTCAAATCTTGCGGGGGAGGGGGGAAGGCTTTTGTTTGTGCTCTTTTTTGGGGGGGTTGTTCGCTCTTGGGACTAAGAGGGACCAGACATCAATCCAGGTTCTCCAAATCTTTCTGAACAAGACTCTCATATTTCAAACTTGTAAGTAAACAGCCAGGCAAGGCGTGTTAGTTTATCTTTGTTTTCTCAACTTGTAAATGTACCTTTTACTAGGGTGTTTATCTCTGTTTGCTGTAACTTTGAACCTAAGGCTAGAGCGGGGTCCTGTAAAGTTATTTTCCATCCTGATTTTACAGAGATGATTTTTACCTTTTTCTTTAATTAAAAGTCTTCTTTTTAAGAACCTGATTGATTTTCTCCTTGTTTTAAGATCCAAGGGGTTTGGATCTGTATTCACCAGGGAATTGGTGAAGAGTCTCTCAAGGCTACCCAGGGAAGGGAATTAGCTTTGGGAGTGGTGGCAGCGGACCAGATCTAAGCTGGTAGTTAAACTTAGAAGTTTTCATGCAGGCCCCCACATTTGTACCCTAAAGTTCAGAGTGGGGAAGCAGACTTGACATGGTGGCAGAGCGGTGGGATCATTTTAAACCAAAAGCCAGTAATATTTTTTTTTCTCCTTTCTAGCTGCTTGGAAAGCAGAGCTGAAGGTAGATGCATATCTTATCTCTCCTTGCCTGAAGGCAGAGGTGTTACGTTTTTTTTAACAAGGGTCTTTGTTAAGAGAAGGGTTCAATCAGTGAGCAAACAGCTGGTAAAAGGAATTTACAAGCTGAATTGTTTTTTTTCTTTCTACGGCCTTGGCTACACTGGCAATTCACAGCGCTGCACTTGCTGCGCTCAGGGGTGTGAAAAAACACCCACCCTGAGTGCAGCGAGTGCAGCGCTGTAAAGCGCCAGTGTAATCAGCGCCTGCAGCGCTGCATGCTCCCTCGCAGCGCTGCAAGCTATTCCCCTCGGAGAGGTGGAGTACTTGCAGCGCTGCGAGAGAGCTCTCGCAGCGCTGGCGGCGCGACTACACTCGCGCTTCACAGCGCTGCCGCGGCAGCGCTGTGAATCCGCGAGTGTAGCCAAGGCCTACCTCTTGGGGATAGCTAGTTAGAAAGTCTCTGTTACCTCAGCAGCAGCCTGAGCTGAGTGCATCCCAGTTTCAGTCAACTGCAGAGGGGTGTGGCCCAGCACAAGAAAACAGGAAAATGACTACCAAAGAAGTAGCTAACAAACTAGAACTGGCCAGCCTAGAAGCAGAAGAAAATGGAAAAAAAACATCAGAGACTGCTTCAATTAAAAAAACTCGAGCAAGAAGCTCAAAAGAAAGCCAAAGAGGAGGCCCATGAAAGAGAAGAAAAAGCCAAAGAGGAGGCCCACAAGAGAGAGATGGAGCTGAAAGAAAAAGAGATGGAGGAGAGGGAAAAAGAGAGGAAGCATGAACTGGAATTAGCAAGGGCTAGGCCAGATATACCAGCCAATCCTAGCAACCCCTCTCCAGGTACCCCTTCCCATCCCAGAAATTTCCCCACCTACAAGGCAGGTGATGATACTGAGGCCTTCTTAGAAAATTTTGAAAGGGCCTGCCTTGGATACAGCATCACTCCAGACCAGTACATGGTAGAGCTGAGGCCGCAGCTCAGTGGACCCTTAGCAGAGGTGGCGGCTGAAATGCCTAAGGAACACATGAACAGTTATGAACTTTTTAAAAACAAGGCCAGAATCAGAATGGGGCTAACACCCGAGCATGCCTGTCGGCGGTTCAGAGCCCTAAGGTGGAAACCAGACGTGTCATTTACCCGACATGCCTACCACATTGACAAAATTTGTGATGCCTGGGTATCAGGAGAAAATGTTAAATCTCTGGAAGATCTGGTTTCCCTAGTAAAAATGGAGCAGTTTTTAGAGGGTGTTCCTGAGGAAATAGAAAGGTACATCCTAGATGGGAAGCCCAAAACTGTAACCGAGGCGGGGGAGATTGGAGCCAAATGGGTGGAGGTGTCAGAAAAGAAAAAAAACTAGTAGCAGTTGGAGAGAATATCAGAAGGGGCAAGCCGAAACAAAACCTTACCACCGGGGACAACCCAAGGCCCCACCCACATCCCAAGGGAAACCCCAGATGCCTTCTCACCCCACCACACCAGTCTCCATCAACCAACATCGCCCCGGTGATACCTTAGCAGGGTGATGTTTTAAATGTAATGAACTGGGACATATAAAGGCTCACTGCCCAAAGAACCCCAACCAATTACAGTTCATTACACCACAATCACACCAAAGATCCCCAGACCCAGATGCCTCTCAAATACCCTCGGAGTGAAGGGAAACCTTGAGAGTGGGCGGAAAGAAGGTTATCGCTTGGAGGGACACTGGGGCACAAGTGTCAACTATCCACCAATCCCTAGTGGACCCCAAACTCATCAACCCGGAGGTTCCAGTGACAATTCAACCCTTCATGTCACAGTCTGTAACCTTGCCTACAGCCAAGTTGCATGTTCAGTACAAGGGCTGGTCAGGAATGTGGAATTTGCAATCTATGACAATTATCCCATCCCCATGCTACTGGGGGAAGACTTGGCCAACCATGTGAAGCTAGCAAAGAGGGTGGGAATAGTCACCCGCAGCCAGGCTAATCAAGCTTTCACCCCGATCCCTGTTCCTGAGCCATCCACCAGGGCCCTGTCTGTGTTACCAGAGACCCAAACAAAGGTGGTGGAACCGGATCCCCTGCCAATGACTGCAACAGCCATAGTGGATCCAATCCCAGAGACCCAGGCAAAGCCAGTCCCAGAACTGGAACTGGCAATGCAACCAGCAACAGAACCATTGCCAGCACTGAGTCCAGCGCTTGCAAACCTGTCTACCACTCCAACGCCAGAGGGCACCAGCTAGCCTGAACTGGCAGAAGCAGCAGATAACCCTACCCAAGAGGCTCAGCCAGAGTCTGAAATACCACATAGTGCACCAGCGGACAGAGGTTCACAGTCAATGGAAACAGCCCCAGCACCTGCATCGCTTCCAGAGGGACCAAGCCCCAGTCCACAGCCCAAGGAGGAACTGATGTCTCCAGCATCAAGGGAACAGTTCCAGGCTGAGCAGGAAGCAGATGACAGCCTTCAGAAAGCTTGGGCGGCGGCACGGAGCACCCCACCGCCTCTCAGCTCTTCTAACCGATCCCGGTTTGTTGTAGAACAAGGACTTTTATACAAGGAAACTCTTTCTGGTGGGCACCAGGAAGACTGGCATCCTCAAAGACAGTTGGTGGTTCCCACTAAGTATCGGGTAAAGCTCTTGAGCTTAGCCCATGATCATCCCAGTGGCCATTCTGGGGTGAACAAAACCAAAGACCGGTTGGGGAAGTCCTTCCACTGGGAGGGAATGGGCAAGGACGTTGCTAATTATGTCCGGTCTTGTGAGGTGTGCCAACGAGTGGGAAAGCCCCAAGACCAGGTTAAAGCCCCTCTCCAGCCACTACCCATAATTGAGGTCCCATTTCAGCGAGTAGCTGTGGATATTCTGGGTCCTTTCCCAAAGAAGACACCCAGAGGAAAGCAGTAC
>NW_020692297.1:0-5485 GCF_002925995.2 Terrapene triunguis
CTCAAAAGCTGGCTACAAAATCCCAATAGTATCTCTCTCTCTCTCTCAAAAAAAAAAAATCACTACTTAATACAGTAAATTAGCTCCGTAAGGTTTCTAAAACCAGGGGAAACTTACACATTGAGTGTAAGGGTATGTCTACACTACAAAATTAGGTCGGATTTATAGAAGCCGGTTTTATAGAAACCGGTTGTATGCAGCCGATTGTGTGTGTCCCCACATAAAATGCTTTAAGTGCATGAAGTCGGCGGACCGCGTCCACAGTACCGAGGCTAGCGTCGACTTCCGGCGCATTGCACTATGGTACCTATCCCACAGTTCCCGGAGTCTCCGGCGCCCATTGGAATTATGGGTTGAGATCGCAATGCCCGAATGATGCAAAGCAGTGCCGCGAGGGGTTCTGGGTACATTGCGTCAGGCCCCTCCCCCGCCGTCACAGCAACGGCAGACAATAGATTCGCGCCTTTTTACCTGGGTTACCTGTGCAGACAACATACCACGCCAAGCATTGAGCCCGCTCAGCTCAGCTCACCGTCACCATATGTCTTCCGGGTGCCGGCAAACGTGGGACTGCATTGCTAAACAGCAGCAGCAGCTTACTGCCTTTTGGCGGTAGACGGTGCAGCATGACTGGTAGCCTTCATTGGCGATCTGGGTGCAGGCAGCCGTGGGGCTGGCAGCCGTGGTGCTGCATTGCACCAGCCCCTTGCCTTTTGGTAGAATATGGTTTATTACGACTGGTATCCGTCGTCGTCATACGTCAGCGGCTGTCGATCATGGGCACCTGGGCAGACAATGATGGTTATCAGTCGTAGTATGCTATTTTCTGCCAAGTGCCCAGTATTGTCTGCTAAGCACCCAGAAGAGGCCGATGGCGATCTGGGTGCTGGCAGACATGGGGCTGGCAGACGTGGGGCTAGATTGCTACACAGCAGCAACCCCTTGCCTTTTGGGCAGAAGATAGTATATTACGACTGGTATCCATCGTTGTCATACTGCAGTGGGCATCATATTGTGCAGTAGACCTGAAGGCTTACTGCCAAGCGCCCAGTATTTGCTGCCAAGCACCCAGAAAATGCCAAGGGCTATCAGTCATGCTGCACCGTCGTCTTAAGATGTAAAAAATAGATTTATTCTGCATTCATTTGCTTCCCCCCTCTCTCCTGCTAAACCCAGGCTTTTGAGTTCAATCTTTGGGGGGGGGGGGCATTCTGTGTGACAATTGTTTTTCTCCCTGATGCAAAGCCACCTTTCTTGATTTTAATTCCCTGTACCTGTACGCCATGTCGTCACTCGCCCCTCCCTCCCTCCCTCTCTCCCTCCCTCCCTTCTTCCCCGGTCCGTCAGATACTACTTTCGCGCCTTTTTTCAGACCAGACGCCATAGCCAGCACTGGGATCATGGAGCCCGCTCAGATCACCGCGGCAATTATGAGCACTATGAACACCACGCGCATTGTCCTGGAGTATATGCAGAGCCTCCTGGACATGCCAAAGCCAAACCAGGACCAGCTGAGGAGGAGGCGATTGCAGCGCGGCGACGATAGTGATGAGGAAATTGACATGGACCTCTCACAAGGCACAGGCCCCAGCAATGTGGAAATCATGGTGTTACTGGGGCAGGTTCATGCCGTGGACTGCCGATTCTGGGCCCGGGAAACAAGCACAGAGTGGTGGGACCGCATCGTGTTGCAGGTCTGGGACGATGCCCAGTGGCTGCGAAACTTTCGCATGCGTAAGGGCACTTTCATGGAACTTTGTGACTTGCTTTCCCCTGCCCTGAAGCGCCAGAATACCAGGATGAGAGCAGCCCTCACAGTGGAGAAGCGAGTGGCAATAGCCCTGTGGAAGCTTGCAACGCCAGACAGCTACCGGTCAGTCGGGAATCAATTTGGAGTGGGCAAATCTACTGTGGGGGCTGCTGTGATCCAAGTTGCCAGGGCAATGAGAGACCTGGTGATATCAAGGGTAGTGACTCTGGGAAACGTGCAGACCATAGTGGATGGCTTTGCTGCAATGGGATTCCCAAACTGTGGTGGGGCGATAGACGGAACCCATATCCCTATCTTGGCACCGGCGCACCAAGCCGCCGACTACATAAACCGCAAGGGGTACTTTTCAATGCTGCTGCAAGCCCTGGTGGATCACAAGGGACGTTTCACCAACATCAACGTGGGCTGGCCGGGAAGGGTACATGATGCTCGCGTCTTCAGGCAGTCTCTTCTGTTTCGAAAGCTGGAGGAAGGGACTTTCTTCCCGGACCAGAAAATAACCATTGGGGATGTTGAAATGCCTATCGTTATCCTTGGGGACCCAGCCTACCCCTTAATGCCATGGCTCATGAAGCCGTACACAGGCAGCCTGGACAGTAGTCAGGACCTGTTCAACTACAGGCTGAGCAAGTGCCGAATGGTGGTGGAATGTGCATTTGGCCGTTTAAAAGCGCGCTGGCGCAGCTTACTGACTCGCTCAGACCTTAGCGAAAAGAATATCCCCATTGTTATTGCTGCTTGCTGTGCGCTCCACAATATATGTGAAAGTAAGGGGGAGACATTTATGGCGGGGTGGGAGGTTGAGGCAAATCGCCTGGCCGCTGATTACGCGCAGCCAGACACCAGGGCGGTTAGAGGAGCACAGCAGGGCGCGGTGCGCATCAGAGAAGCGTTGAAAACCAGTTTTGTGACTGGCCAGGCTACAGAGTGAAACTTCTGTTTTGTTGCTCCTTGATGAACCCTCCGCCCCTCCCCCACCACCCTGTTAACTCTACTTCCCTGCAAACCAACCACCCCACCCTCCCCTACTACCCTCCCCCCTTCGAGCACCACTTGCAGAGGCAATAAAGTCATTGTTACTTCACATTCATGCATTCTTTATTAATTCAGCACACAACTAGGGGGATAATTGGAAAGGTAGCCTGGGATGGGTGGGGGAGGAGGGAAGGAAAAGGACACACTCCAACTTAAAACTTTAAAACTTATTGCTATGGAAATCATCTAGGGTGGAGTGAGTGGGTGGCCGAAGACCCCCCCCACCGTGTTCTTGGGCGTCTGGGTGAGGAGGCAATGGGACTTGGGGAGGATGGCTGCTGGTTACAGAGGGGCTGTAGCGGCGGTCTCTGCTCCTGCTGCCTTTCCTGCAGCTCAACCATCCGCAGGAGCATATCACTTTGATGCTCCAGCAGCCGGAGCATCGACTCTTGCTTTCTGATTACAAGTTGACGCCACCTCTCCTCTTCAGCCCGCGTTTCAGCACGCAACTTCTCCTCTTCAGCCCGCGATTCAGCACGCCACCTCTCCTCTCGCTCATATTGGGCTTTTTTAAAATCAGTCATTGACTGCCTCCACGCATTCAGCTGTGCTCTGTCAGCGTGGGAGGCAGTCTGAAGTTCAGTAAACATTTCGTCACGCGTCCTTCGCTTCCTTCTTCGAATATTCACTAGCCTCTGCGAAGGAGTAAGATTTGCAGCTGGTGGAGAAGGGAGAGGTTGTTAAAAAAGATACATTTTAGAGAACAATGGGTAGACTCTTTCACGTTAGATTTTGCTGTTCACAACATCACACATAACATGTGCTTTCGTTACAAGGTCGCATTTTTCCTCTTATATTGAGAGTCTCCTGGTTTGGTGTGAGAGATCACTCACGCAGTGCCAGGACACAGATTTCAGCTTGCAGGCAGCCATGGTAAGACATATAGTCTTTGGGCTTTTTTAACCTTCTTAACATGTGGGGATGGTTTCAAACAGTTCTGCCCTCATTTCCCATACCAAGCACCCGTGCCATTTAAAATGGGTTTGCAATGTAAAAGGAGGGGCTGCGATTTCAGGTTTAACATGCAGCACAAACCCAACTAACTCCCCTCCCCCACACACCCAATTCTCTGGGATGGTCACTTCAACCCTCCCCCCCACCGCGTGGTTAACAGCGGGGAATATTTCTGTTCAGCAGAGCAGGAAGGGGCACCTCTGAATGTCCCCTTAATAAAATTGCCCCATTTTAACCAGGTGACCGTGAATGATATCACTCTCCTGAGGATAACAAAGAGAGATAAGGAATGGATGTTGTCTGCATGCCAGCAAACACCGGGACCATACGCTGCCATGCTTTGTTATGCAATGATTCCAGACTACGTGCTACTGGCCTGGCGTGGTAAAGTGTCCTACCATGGCGGACAGGATAAGGCAGCCCTCCCCAGAAACCTTTTGCAAAGGCTTTGGGAGTACATGAAGGAGAGCTTTCTGGAGATGTCCCTGGAGGATTTCCGCTCCATCCCCATACACGTTAACAGACTTTTCCAGTAGCTGTACTGGCCGCGATTGCCAGGGCAAATTAATCATTAATCATTAAACACGCTTGTTTTTAAACCATGTGTAATTTTTGCAAAGGTACACTCACCAGAGGTCCCCTGTGTGCCCTCAGGGTCTTGGGTGAGTTCGGGGGTTACTGTTTCCAGGTCCAGGGTGACAAACATATCCTGGCTGTTGGGGTAACTGGTTTCTCCGCTTCCTTGCTGCTGTGAGCTATCTATGTTCTCTCCATCCTCATCTTCCTTGTCCGCCGAACCCGCTTCCCCGTTTCCAGAGAGGGACTCATAGAACACGCTTGGGCTAGTGGTGGCTGCACCCCCTAGAATGGCATGCAGCTCCGCGTAGTAGCGGCATGTTTGCGGCTCTGCCCCGGACCTTCCGTTTGCGTCTCTGACTTTGTGGTAGGCTTGCCTTAGCTCCTTAATTTTCACGCGGCACTGCTGTGCGTCCCTGTTATGGCCTCTGTCCTTCATGGCCTTGGAGATCTTTTCTAATGTTTTGCCGTTTCTTTTACTGTTTCGGAGTTCGGCGAGCACTGCTTCATCTCCCCAGATGGCGATCAGATCCCGTACCTCCCGCTCGGTCCAGGCTGGAGCTCTTCTGCGATCCTGGGACTGGGACTGGGACTCCATCACGGTTACCTGTGCTGATGGGCTCTGCATGGTCACCTGTGCTCTCCACGCTGAGCAAACAGGAAATGAAATTCAAACGTTCGCGGGGCTTTTCCTGTCTACCTGGCCAGTGCATCTGAGATGAGAGTGCTGTCCAGAGCGGTCACAATGAAGCACTGTGGGATAGCTCCCGGAGGCCAGTAATGTCGAATTCCGTCCACACTAACCCAATTCCGACCCCCTAAGGCCGATTTTATCGCTAATCCCCTTGTCGAGGTGGTGTTAGGAAACCGGTTTAAAGGACCCTTTAAGTCGACAGAAAGGGCTTCGTAGTGTAAACGTGTCCAGGCTTAAGTCGATTTAACGCGGCTAAAGTCGACCTAAACTCGTAGTGTAGACCAGGCCTAAGAGGAGACCAAAAGAATACAACTTTAAGTGCCTTACAACTTTGTTCCATGCAAACTCTATCCCCAAATGCTTTAGAGAGTTAAATAAGATCATTAGAGAGCCAAATAATAGCATAGCAAGACGAAATAAGAGGCATATGTGAGGAGCAATAAACATAGGGTGAA
>NW_020692298.1:0-3025 GCF_002925995.2 Terrapene triunguis
ACTACCCTCCCCCCTTCGAGCACCACTTGCAGAGGCAATAAAGTCATTGTTACTTCACATTCATGCATTCTTTATTAATTCAGCACACAACTAGGGGGATAATTGGAAAGGTAGCCCGGGATGGGTGGGGGAGGAGGGAAGGAAAAGGACACACTCCAATTTAAAACTTTAAAACTTATTGCTATGGAAATCATCTAGGGTGGAGTGAGTGGGTGGCCGAAGGCCCCCCCACCGTGTTCTTGGGCGTCTGGGTGAGGAGGCAATGGGACTTGGGGAGGATGGCTGCTGGTTACAGAGGGGCTGTAGCGGCGGTCTCTGCTCCTGCTGCCTTTCCTGCAGCTCAACCATACGCAGGAGCATATCACTTTGATGCTCCAGCAGCCGGAGCATCGACTCTTGCTTTCTGATTACAAGTTGACGCCACCTCTCCTCTTCAGCCCGCGTTTCAGCACGCAACTTCTCCTCTTCAGCCCGCGATTCAGCACGCCACCTCTCCTCTCGCTCATATTGGGCTTTTTTAAAATCAGTCATTGACTGCCTCCACGCATTCAGCTGTGCTCTGTCAGCGTGGGAGGCAGTCTGAAGTTCAGTAAACATTTCGTCACGCGTCCTTCGCTTCCTTCTTCGAATATTCACTAGCCTCTGCGAAGGAGTAAGATTTGCAGCTGGTGGAGAAGGGAGAGGTTGTTAAAAAAGATACATTTTAGAGAACAATGGGTAGACTCTTTCACGTTAGATTTTGCTGTTCACAACATCACACAGCACATGTGCTTTCGTTACAAGGTCGCATTTTTCCTCTTATATTGAGAGTCTCCTGGTTTGGTGTGAGAGATCACTCACGCAGTGCCAGGACACAGATTTCAGCTTGCAGGCAGCCATGGTAAGACATATAGTCTTTGGGCTTTTTTAACCTTCTTAACATGTGGGGATGGTTTCAAACAGTTCTGCCCTCATTTCCCATACCAAGCACCCGTGCCATTTAAAATGGGTTTGCAATGTAAAAGGAGGGGCTGCGATTTCAGGTTTAACATGCAGCACAAACCCAACTAACTCCCCTCCCCCACACACCCAATTCTCTGGGATGGTCACTTCACCCCTCCCCCCCACCGCGTGGTTAACAGCGGGGAATATTTCTGTTCAGCAGACCAGGAAGGGGCACCTCTGAATGTCCCCTTAATAAAATTGCCCCATTTTAACCAGGTGACCGTGAATGATATCACTCTCCTGAGGATAACAAAGAGCGATAAGGAATGGATGTTGTCTGCATGCCAGCAAACACCGGGACCATACGCTGCCATGCTTTGTTATGCAATGATTCCAGACTACGTGCTACTGGCCTGGCGTGGTAAAGTGTCCTACCATGGCGGACGGGATAAGGCAGCCCTCCCCAGAAACCTTTTGCAAAGGCTTTGGGATTACATGAAGGAGAGCTTTCTAGAGATGTCCCTGGAGGATTTCCGCTCCATCCCCATACACGTTAACAGACTTTTCCAGTAGCTGTACTGGCCGCGATTGCCAGGGCAAATTAATCATTAATCATTAAACACGCTTGTTTTTAAACCATGTGTAATTTTTGCAAAGGTACACTCACCAGAGGTCCCCTGTGTGCCCTCAGGGTCTTGGGTCAGTTCGGGGGTTACTGTTTCCAGGTCCAGGGTGACAAACATATCCTGGCTGTTGGGGTAACTGGTTTCTCCGCTTCCTTGCTGCTGTGAGCTATCTATGTTCTCTCCATCCTCATCTTCCTCGTCCGCCGAACCCGCTTCCCCGTTTGCAGAGAGGGACTCATAGAACACGCTTGGGCTAGTGGTGGCTGCACCCCCTAGAATGGCATGCAGCTCCGCGTAGTAGCGGCATGTTTGCGGCTCTGCCCCGGACCTTCCGTTTGCGTCTCTGACTTTGTGGTAGGCTTGCCTTAGCTCCTTAATTTTCACGCGGCACTGCCGCGCGTCCCTGTTATGGCCTCTGTCCTTCATGGCCTTGGAGATCTTTTCTAATGTTTTGCCGTTTCTTTTACTGTTTCGGAGTTCGGCGAGCACTGCTTCATCTCCCCAGATGGCGATCAGATCCTGTACCTCCCGTTCGGTCCAGGCTGGAGCTCTTCTGCGATCCTGGGACTGGGACTGGGACTCCATCATGGTTACCTGTGCTGATGGGCTCTGCATGGTCACCTGTGCTCTCCACGCTGAGCAAACAGGAAATGAAATTCAAACGTTCGCGGGGCTTTTCCTGTCTACCTGGCCAGTGCATCTGAGATGAGAGTGCTGTCCAGAGCGGTCACAATGAAGCACTGTGGGATAGCTCCCGGAGGCCAGTAATGTCGAATTCCGTCCACACTAACCCAATTCCGACCCCCTAAGGCCGATTTTATCGCTAATCCCCTTGTCGAGGTGGTGTTAGGAAACCGGTTTAAAGGGCCCTTTAAGTCGACAGAAAGGGCTTCGTAGTGTAAACGTGTCCAGGCTTAAGTCGATTTAACGCTGCTAAAGTCGACCTAAACTCGTAGTGTAGACCAGGCCTGAGTCGGGGATAAAGCTGAGTAATAGTTTCAATGCAGTTACACCAGGGAGGAGTTTGGCCCCTAAAATAAAGATAAGAAGAGAATGACATGACTGGGTGAAGAATTAAGGGCTGGAGAAAGTCTCAGAAGTATTTTCTTTACTGATTAACCTGCTGTTCAGAAATACTCTGTTAACAGCGCTACTCATTGGCTGAATTCCAAGCTGATATCTGAGTGTCAAGTACAAAGGTAAATCCTCTATCAAGCTGGATCATTTACCTGGGGCAGCCTTTTGTCAAGTCTGTGAAAGGCTAACAGCGCTGACCGGACTCCTCTCCAGTGAGCATATTAAACACCGCTGTAAGCAGATACAGCTCCCAGGGAAGTCAATGGGAGTCACATCCACTTTGCACTGAATTTGGCCCAGAGTATGTATTCGAGACTTCCAGAAAGAAGTAAGTGAGACATTAGGAACCAAAGGCCAGATCTGCAGCTGGGGTAAATCAGCATAGATGTGTGTAAATT
>NW_020692299.1:0-3203 GCF_002925995.2 Terrapene triunguis
TGGCAAACATGGTAAGCCGTAGACTTGTGGCCGCTTAAAACTTTAAGAGTGGCACTGGCCTCCTTTCACATAGAAAGCAATGCGAGTCTCTGCTGGCAGCAATCCTGCAAGCATGAACTCTGGCCCTGTCCCACCCCCTCGCGGCTGTAAACCGCGTGGCTGTAAACCGGCGGTTGCAGTTCTGTAAAGGGACGGGCAAGCAGTCCCAATACGAACTTTCCCCTACCTAATTCACAGCAGGGAGCCATGCCAGACATCACCCTCCTGAAGGTCTCGGAGAGCCAGAAGGAGAAGATGCTCAGGGACAGCCTGCAGAAACCGGGGCCATTTGCTGCAATGCTCTGCAAGGCCATGATCCCCGAGTACCTGCTGGCGTTGTGGCAGGGAAACGTGTCCTACCACGGGGGGCCTAATAAGCTCTCCCTGCCCAGGAACCTGCTCATGAGGCTGGAAAAACACCTGCAGGAGGCGTATGAGGAGTTCTCCCCAGAGGATGTCGCCTCTATCCCCGGTTACATTGACCAGTTTTTGGCTTAGGTGCCCTTGGAGGGACAAATGAGTGCAGCGTTTTGGGCACTATAATCATGAAGCGGACATTGTGAAATTTTTTGAAAATAGTTCGGACTATATATTGAAGCGCCCAAAGACAGACTAATCATGATACACTTTGCACAGATTCCCGTTTTGTTTGACTTTCCTGTTTACATGTTTTGAAGCACTTTACCCACTGTTAATATTTTAAATCTTCCTGTTTTGTTGTAAATAAATGTTTACATGTTTTAAAGCACTTTAGCTATTGTTAATATTTTAAATATGCCAGTTATGTTATAAATAAATGTTTAGATATTTAAAACACTTACTGCTTGATCCTTCCCCTGAATCTGTGTCTGGGATAACGGCTGGGGAGGGTTGGTAGGGGATCTCTGTCAGGGTGATGAAGAGCTCCTGGCTGTCGGGCAAATCAGCGTTGTAAGCGCTGTCTACTGCCTCGTCCTCCTCATCTCCTTCCTCCTCTTCCCCGTCCGCTGAGGAACCGGCCGCGGACAATATCCCATCCTCAGAGTCCACGGTCAGGGGTGGGGTAGTGGTGGCGGCCGCACCTAGGATGGAATGCAGTGCCTCGTAGAAACGGGATGTGTGGGGCTGGGATCCAGAGCGTCCGTTTGCCTCTTTGGTCTTCTGGTAGCCTTGTCTCAGCTCCTTGATTTTCACGCGGCACTGCGTTGCATCCCGGCTGTAGCCTCTCTCTGCCATGGCTTTAGAGATCTTCTCATAGGTCTTTGCATTCCGTCTTTTGGAGCGCAGCTCGGAAAGCACGGACTCATCTCCCCACACAGCGATGAGATCCAAGACTTCCCGATCCGTCCATGCTGGGGCCCTCTTTCTATTGGATTGCACGGCCATCTCTGCTGGAGAGCTCTGCATCGTTGCCACTGCTGCCACTGCTGCTGAGCTCGCCACGGTGTCCAAACAGAAACTGCGCTTCAAACTGCCCAGACAGGAAAAGGAATTCAAATTTTCCCGGGGTGTGGCTGGTCAGAGCATCCGAGCTCGGACTGCTGTCCAGAGCGTCAACAGAGTGGTGCACTGTGGGATAGCTCCCGGAGCTATTAGCGTCGATTTCCATCCACACCTAGCCTAATTCGACATGGCCATGTCGAATTTAGCGCTACTCCTCTCGTTGGGGAGGATTACAGAAATCGATTTAAAGAGAGCTCTATGTCGAACTAAATGGCTTCCTGGTGTGGACGGGTGCAGGGTTAATTCGATATAACGGCGCTAAATTCGACATAAAAGCCTAGTGTAGACCAGGCCATAGAAACGACTCATATTGCTCTGGGGTCAGAAAATACTCTCCATCACTGAGTTTGACCAAAAGCTGCTCCAGAGGGTTGTAAATGTGTATGAGCTTTCAGGTTATGGTGTGAACTACTGTACAGGAAGAAGAAGTTTACCATCATGATGTAAAGAGGATGATTGGGTAGAATGTATGTGCAGCATTGGCACACATATGCATTAGCAATACTACATGAAAAGGTGTGTGTAATCACCCAACATATATGCACCACAGGGGGGTGGGATCTTAAATGCCACAGTCCCCACTGCTCTGGGTGGGTATTAAAGATCCAATAGCAGTTTTCGTAAGAAAAGGTGCGTGTCAATGGCTGAGTGTTCCCTACTGCAGCTGCTGTGGAGTGTGTGATGTGCAGATTGGCTGCTGGGGTCCTCCCTCCGTCCTGCAGAACCTATGTTTTGTAGTGAATGAAGCAATTCCTGTATGTGCCGAGCCTGATTCTGATCTCACATCAGGGTACACTAATGCCAATGGAGCTACTTACTCCTGCCTTACATCAGTGAGACAGCAGAATGTGACCCACAATTCATACAGTGCTTTGGGATCCTTTGGGATGAAAGGCCTAAAATAAAGGAAAAGGGCTCGAATCTCATCTAGTGTAAATCCATATTGCTCCAGTGGCTTCAACAGAGTTACATCGATTTACACCAGCTGAGGTCCTGGCCCGAAGTCTTGTTTATTACCAATCTCAAAGAACACTGTTTGTTAATCTGTGTGAAGAACTGATCCAATAATGACTGTCCTCACTGGCCTGAGCTCCAGTTACATGGCTAAAACTGAATCCAAAAGAAAAGAGCAAAAACCACCTAGAAGACCCATTAAATAACAGGCCCACCTTATACTTCAGTAAGTGGCACTGCCCTGTCTAAGAGGCCGCTATGGAAAACACTAGGTTTATTAAAATTAATGAAGGAGCTGGCTGTTCCTAAATAATTCATTGCCTATCAGCTGCTCCTGAGGTAATAAGAGCTCAGCAAGACATCACGTCAAGACATGATTCAGTGTTGCACTAAGTCTATAGATCTTTAAACAGAACTAAGAATGATGCTGGCTAGATCCTGAAACACTTTGTGGTGGGGTGTTCTGTGTGGTCAGTGGGCATGGTAATAATGGATCCTCAATGGAGTGTCCATGCCCATTTACACTAGTTCAGGTTTTGGCCCAGTGGCTACACAACATGCTCTTGCTGTCTCTAGGCCCATACAGCTTTGGTAAGAATTTATCTGAATAGTTTAAAGTAGGAGAACGTGGTGCTAGATTAGCAACCATGGAGATGGAAGCTCAGTCTAATGAGACAATTCAATTAACAATAGGATAGACTGACCTCCCACTTGATAAGGCAACTCCC
>NW_020692300.1:0-1226 GCF_002925995.2 Terrapene triunguis
AGCAGCCTCTGATGTTGTACTGTCTAGCCGGCTTGCTTCCTAGAATGTACAGGCATTGAGTGGGGTGATCCACAGAGAGTAGCTCAAACCTTCAAAGTGTGAGGCCAGCAGCAGGACATTAGCACTTCAGGGGATGGGTGGGTGTGGCAGTGACATCACAAAGGCCTTTTGCAGGACCTCAGCCTATTGGTCAAAGGTGGTGGGGAGGTGGTGACCTCACAGAGAGATGCTGACATGAGCCAGGCAGGATAGGGGCGCAGAGCCAGGAAACCCTCGTAGACCCCTGTGGCTTAGCTTCAGCAATTCTCCTTCTCGAGGTCTCTCTTTGAGAGAGTATTAGGGTTCACGTAGGTGAGTGTGAGGAGGAACCTCTTTCGAGTTTTCTCCTTTCCTTTTACTGATTTTACTAGAAAACAGACGTCCCTGTTGAGAAGGTAAGAGCCTCGGAGAGGTTTGTAACCTGTTCAGTCTGATCCACCTGGTGCCAGCTGAATTCTAGGCATGGAAAACACTAATTCAAGGTGGCAGAATTTTATAGCCCACCTGGGATTTTGTCCCGTGGAATCACTGGGGACATTAGGGTTTGTCCTTTTTATTTTACCTTTTCCTCCATCCCTCCTTCCTTTCTCTTCATCTCTTACTTCTTTTGTCCTTTCTCCTGTTCCCCTCCCACCACCAGGAGTTGTGTGTGTGTGTGTGTGTGTGTGTGTTGCTGGGGGTGCTCTTCACCTCCCCTTGTGGGAAGTTCATCCACAACTGTGGGGTTGAAATAGTGCTTGGACTCCACTGACACTAGATGCTGCCATCCTGTGGCTTAGCATTAGTGTCTGGGATGACTTGGGGCAAGATCTCAACCTCCCCGCAACCCACTTCACTGCTGCCAGAATCCCTCCTGCCCCCCCTGCTAGAGCCGCCTTCCTGCCCAACCTGGGTGGGGGTGGAGAAGAGGATTCTGAGAACTTGAGCTGTGGTTTGGAGGTGGAACAGCTGTCAAGGGCACTGAGAAGGAGGTAGCAGAAGCTCACCCTACAAGGAGGGGGGGTGGCACTGGAGGTTACTAGAAAGGACAAGAAGATTCCATTCTGGGGTTCAGGAGGTGAATTCATCCCTCAGTGGTGGGCAGGTGCTGGGTGGAAATACTGCTGGTTCCAGGTGCCCTTAATTCCCCCTGATTCCTCGGGGCGTTTGAGTCTCTGACAGGTTCTCGTTCCCTTGCAGCAGGAGGA
>NW_020692301.1:0-1789 GCF_002925995.2 Terrapene triunguis
GCTACACATCTCTGATAGCCAGTCCAAGAATCCAAATCCATGAAATCTGTGGTTCTCAAGCTTTTCCATTCCAATTCCCCTCCCTTCTAGCAAGGATCTAACTGGGATCTCCCTCCCATTCAGCAATGTCGGTAGGTAGGTTTAGTCATCGTGACCTCCTAGCAGCCCCTTGTTGACAACCCCTGGACTCTGAGAATCTCTGGCTATATGTACGCCTGCAACCCACATCCTTCCCATCCCAGCATCTCTAGGCCCCAAGAGGACTCTATGGACCTTTGGAAGACTGCACCATCCAGGCTGCATGTAGATGAATGCAGACTGTGACTAGCAAGGGCCTCTTTTGGTGAGCAGACCACTCCTCTTCTCTCACAAGCACCCCATGGTTGCAGCTCCTCAGTGGTGGAGTTCCTAGGGTCGGCTGAAGCAGGGTTTCCCTGCAGCAGAACTGAGAACACAATGTTGAATTTAGAAAACTAAAGAAATTTCCAAATCCAATGTCTTTGTGAAGGTGGAGTTAACATTGATTTAATATCAGTAAATTTCTGTTATTTTTTCCTGGTAGATTTTTAAGAACACAAAATGGAAGAGCAGAACCTAACCACCCCAGTGACAGAATTTGTCCTCTTGGGCCTCATCCAGAATCCTGACTTGCAGCACTTCCTCTTTGTGGTTTTCCTCATAGTTTACGTGAACACCTGGCTAGGAATCTTCATCATCATCACCGTGATCACCAACCACCGACTCCATACCCCCATGTACTTCCTGAACTTGGCTTTCCTGGATGTCAGTGAATTATCAGTAAATGCTCCAAACATGCAGGTCTCCTTTCCCAGTGTAAAACTTGTTCAGTGAGTGCATCCTCCAGATGTTCTTCTACCACTTAATTTGTTTTGTGGGAATGGTGATCGATCGGTATGTGGCCATCTATAAACCACTGCGGTACTTGAGTATCATGAACCAGGATGTGTGAATGGGACTAGTGGTGCTGGCATGGGTGGGTGGATTGGCTCACTCTGCTGTTCAGCTTTGACTGCTCCTCCAGCTACTGTTCTGTGGTCCAAATGTCCTGGACAATTTCTACTGTGATGTCCCACATGTCATCAAACTGGCCTGCACTGACACCCACATGGTAGAACTGCAGATGGTCTTCAATGGTGGAGTGCTGCTCATAATAGTATTAATTGTTCTGCTTATTTCCTACACCATCATCTTAGTGAAGATCAGGACACACATCACAGAAGGGAAATGCAAGGCTCTGTCCAAATGAGGAGCCCAGATTTCCATGGTAGGTTTACACTTCATACCGAGCATCTTCAACTATGTTGAGTGATTTTTAAGTGTCTAAAAGCCAAAGTCCATTGTGAATCTAGCCCTAAGATCCATAACCCTTTAAAATCAGCTTCCGTCACACAGATCGAGGTGTAGCAAAACCTAATGTGTCATGGGGGGTATCTGCATTGCCTTTCCTCCAAGCTCTCTGCATAAATACTGATACCACACCTGTCACGATTGTACTTGAGCACCTCACGATCCTTAAAGCATTTAACCTCATCACACTCCTGCAAAGTAGGGAAATTATGTTACCCTATTTCAGAGATGAGGAACCGAAGCAGGGAGGCTGGGATATTCAAAGGATCCAGGGGGGCTCAGTCATCAAACTCCCAGTGAAGTTCTATGGGAATTGGACACCTATTTTCCTCTCTCTTGAAAATCCCAGAATGCGGGGTGTGGGGGTTGAGTGACCCATGGTCACAGAGGACGTCCACAGCAGGGCAGAAATGAAATCCAT
>NW_020692302.1:0-3537 GCF_002925995.2 Terrapene triunguis
TTTAGCTCAGTATGTCAACCCCCCTGTGAAGGCAGGGAGCAACCCTTATAAAAAAGTATTCCATTGTTCTCCAGTAATCACCACACACATTGCAGTAGCCCTGCTGGACAAGATGTGCTTTGGCCCAGCAATGAGCAATCCTGTAGTTCATTGATAGAAGGGGGGGAGTGTTCAGTGACTAGTTCTGAGGTTGTACTTCATTGGGAGGCTTTTCAGTTTTTTAAAATCCCACTTGTATGCAGCTATACTGCTGGTGAAAGGTGCTGAGCTGAGAACCCTGCATAGGACCTGAATAGTGTGGGCAGCAGAGGGCAAGCTCTCCAGTCCTGTCATGCCAAGAGCCTTGACCCTGACCTGGAAGGACTCCTTTAGGTAGTATACCTGTGACTCTTTCAGTTCTTGGCTCTCAGCTGAGTCTACCAATAGGAATGGCAATTTGTCCCTACCATAGCAATGGTTTCTGTGATGTGGACACCTGTCCACAGGGAACTGGATTAAGATCTTCCTATTTCTTTAAATTAAGAAACAGTTGCTGGTTGCCTGCAACAGCAAGGCAGAGATCCTTTCAACGAAATTGGAAAGCAGCAAATTTTAAATGGATAAAGGCAAATACACTTTAATATGATGTCCCATTAAACTGATGCATGTAGTTAGGTAAGTTTCCAAAAAGGCTGGGAGACACTTTGTAAAAAGAACAGCCATTTCTATGAATAACGTCTGCAATTACAGTAAATTAGAGGAGCTGTCAATCCTCATGTTTCAGGATGTAAGCTAATCACTGCCTGGTCAGGAATAAATTTCTCCAAGTGGTGTAGTATTGCACAAATTACCAAGTGCATTATGGGAGGTTTATATCTTCTCTTGCTTGGGGTATAAGAACCTAGATGGATCAGGCATTGGCCAATGCTTCCATTAAAATCAATGGAAGTCATAGGATTTTAGCACATGATGCTTTACATCAGTGGTTCTCAACCAGGGGTACATGTACCCCTGGGAAAACGCAGAGGTCTTCCAAGGGGTACATCAGCTCATCTAGATGTCTGCCTAGTTTTACAACAGGCTACATAAAAAGCACTACAAAGTCAGTACAAACTAAAATTTCATACAATGACTTGTTTATACTGCTCTATATACTATACAGTGAAATGTAAGTACAATATTTATATTCCAACTGATTATTTTATAATTATATGGTAAAAATGAGAAAGTCAGCTATTTTTCAGTAACAGTGTGCTATAACACTTTTGTATTTTTATGTCTGATTTTGTAAGCAAGTAGCTTTTCAGTGAGGGGAAACTTGGGGATACGCAAGACAAATCAGACTCCTGAAAGGGGTACAGTCATCTGGAAAGACTGAGAGCAACCGCTTTACATGTTCAACGCACTGCACCAGCATTAAGTAACTACTGTGAAGTAGTATCACAAACTGTTCAAATTAAATCCTACCGCTCAGGTTGCATCTGATCACTATGTATGCTCTGGTACTGTATGCTCCGTCACTCGTGGCTCAGATTATGGGCAAATAAAACTGCATCATAATCTCCAATGAGAATTAACATACAACAGTCTCTAGTGAACTGATCTGAATTCCTTGTCAATAAGGCTCTCTCAAGAGCAGCTTCTCTTTGTTTCACCCCTCTTGTCATTCCTTGTGAAGTTTTCCAGTTTATTTAAGCCAGATCCTATCCACTGATGTCAGTGGCAACACTCCTGTTGACTTTCGCAGAAGTAATCCCTTGGACGCTCAGCTCCTCGGGCAAGGACCTTATCTTCATATTAGCTGGTTAAATGCCAAACACACCTGTTGTGTAATAATGTTTATTAATAACTACATGTACAGTCACATTATATTTTTCTGGTCCCTGGTTGGTTGACCTACAACTACAGGATACATGAACACACACATAGTGTGATGAGATATTCTTTATGTTTTATTTGGTCTCTTGATAGTCTGCACAGTTGGTAATTTGCAATTTCAGCCATTCATCTCAGTGAGCAAAGCTTGGGTCTACCACAAATACAATTCTGCAATGGCCTGGCTAGCATATATGGGCACCAGTTTCTATGGGATAGAGTTAGAAGAACTGCTCAACTGTATGTCAGAGGCCCCATACTGCAGACAGCTATGGATGATTCTCCTTTAGCTCAGATGGCTGCAGGTGGTGGGTCTGAGTGGTATCCCTGCTGCACTGCAATTCTGGTTGTCAGTACTCCAAGAGGAACGTGGGCTTGCTGGTAACCCTCCAGGACTGCCTTGGAGTCCCCGTGGGTTGCTGTCCAGTGTGTGATGGGAGGCGCAGAGGCCCACCGGAATAGGTCCCGCTGCCTTGAATGCGCACGCGCAGAGGTCGGCAAAATGGCGGCGCCCGTGGACCTAGAGCTGAAGAAGGTACCGGCCGGGTCCGATTTGTAGCGTTGCGTGCGGGGGCGAGCGGAGCCTCCTTCCCTATAGCCTGGGTGGCTGCAGGAGGGAGGGCCGCAGCAGGGCCCTGCTCCCCGGGTTCAGAGGCCGCGCGGGGCTCGGCTGTGCTGCAGCCCTGCTGGGTGTCCCGGGGCTGGCAGGAGCCGGGGCCCGGGGAGCGGGGCCTACGTGTGAGACCTGCAGCGCAGCGGAGAGCACGGAGCCGGGGGAGGTGTGGGAGCGTGGGCACCTGAGAGGCCCCCCCCCCCCCCCGACAGACACATACACACCCTGAGACAGACACTCGACCTCACTCTCTGCAAAGCTCCCTCTCTGTCCGGCCGCATGGCTGATCCCCTCCCCAGCAGAGAGTAGAGCGCTGCCCCTCCTTCCCACTGGTGCTGGGCAGGGCGAGCTTCTCCAGCCCTGACCTGGAGGGAACCAGAGCTGTCAGGGAAGGGAGTGGGCACGGGGAGGTGGCCAGGGGAAAGCTTGGAGAGCAGATAGAAGTGAGTCAGGCCAGGCATCTCCAGTGAAGAGGAGCAGTCCAGTGCCCCAGAAGGGAGGCAAATCACTAAGAATGAGTCTTGCTAGATAACTTAAAAACATATATGTGGGCCACGCAGGAGGGCAGATCCTTGAGCTGACAGTCTGTGTCCAGAAGCGTGTCTGTGTTTGGAATCCCTGGTGTCATTATAGCTGAAAGAGGCACTTCACTTATAAACCCCTGCACATGAGTTAGCTGTTGCTGAGTTTTCTGAGTCCAAAATGAAAACAGCTGCACCATGTCCAGAAGTGCTACTTGACACTCCTGGACCAGTAAAACTTAATTTCCCGTGCAAAAGTTATGATGTTCAAGGTCAAAATTTCATAACTGTAACTTGCCTACTTTTTTCACTAGGCTTTTACTGAACTGCAGGCCAAGGTTATCGACACACAGCAAAAGGTGAAGCTGGCAGATATACAGATTGAACAACTAAACAGGACGAAAAAGCATGCACACCTCACTGATACGGAGATTATGACTCTGGTGGATGAGACACGCATGTATGAAGGTGTAGGGAGAATGTGAGTAACTTTTTTACTGATAGAACATTAGGTTCCACTTTGTGTAATGCCTGGAGTTTGAAGGCTGC
>NW_020692303.1:0-1709 GCF_002925995.2 Terrapene triunguis
GTTGCCAAGGGAACAGTTTGCCGTTCTCGTGGGCAGACGATTCGGGAGCAACACATTCCTACATCCCCCCCTATTTTATTTTATATGCGGTGTTTAGCAAAGCACCTTCGCAGGGTAGCATACACAATGCCACTAGATTGGGTAAACATTAAACAAAGCAGCAAAGTAAAACGCCAAAAATCAAAACTAAGACCCCATACTATAAAAGGGTTTTTATCCACTCTAAGGGTGGCTATAACTAAATATAATTCCACCAAGGAGGAAAAACGTCCTGGCGGATAACTTAAGCATAACATTTCAGCATATCAATCTGCTATTACATGCAATTACTATTATCAGTAAGCTTAAAACAGCACATTTCTTTCACTGTCTCACACCCCAAATGTTGCTGGGTGGTTTGCAGACAGGAACGAGGCAAGTACTTAATAGACCTTGCATTTCCGGGGCAACGGCCAGGCAGAAATCAGATTGATTTAATACTTCTGCCAGGTGGACCCAGGTGTTAAACTGCAGCCGCTGCTCCATCTGGGGTTCGCCTTGGCAGCCAGGGGCCAGCAAAAAACTTCCCAATACACACAAAATAAGGAGTGAATTAGCATTAAGGCAAGCTAACAATGTCACAAGGTAATTTTCTGCGGTAGGTTCCAGCTGCTGCTGCACTCGCAGCTGCTCGGCCTGCAATGAGAGGGCTTTAACCTGTCCCCTGGTTATGCGCTGCGGGGGCCCCCGCGGGGGGCGCTGGCGAGGACGCTCGGGATCCTGCAGATGTAGGTTGAACTGTGGAATGGGGTTCGACAGTCCCTGGTGCCAGGCCATCGCCGTGCCACGGGCGGACATTACGCGCCGGGACCCACAACGGACCTGTAGGAAGAGAAACGGCAGCATGCCCCCGTCCCCACGTTATAAGGGGTACTGGGCCATGCCACTGAGGATCCGGGGCCTTGCGATATTTAACAAGGAGGCGAGGCAAGGCCTGGTGGCTGCGAAAATGATGTTCTGCTGCAGAGTAGTTGTCAGTCAAATTCAAATGATTCAGGGTAAAGAGCACTGCAGCCAGCCATTCCTGGTGGGGAGGAAGGCCTACTGGAATCCCCCCTTTCTGTTTTTGGCGGACCAGGGCCTGTTTGAGCGCACAGTTGGCTCGTTCCACAATGGCCTGGCCTGTGGGGTTATACGGGATACCAAACGTGTGGACAATGTCCCACGTGGTACAGAAGGAGGCGAAGGCCGAGCTACAATAGGCGGGGCCGTTGTCGGTCTTAAGATGGGACGGGTGACCCATGATTGCCATAGCGCGAATCATGTGATTAATAACATGACGAGAGGCCTCACCCTTCTGGGGGGTGACCCACACATAATGGGAAAAAGTATCTCCACACCCGTGAAAATGCTACCAGGGGGCAAAAGGAGGGAAATGTGTAACATCCATTTGCCAGAGCTGGTTGGCCGAGGTTCCACGAGGATTAACCCCTACCTCTGGGCTATTGGAGAGAGAAGCGCAAAGGTCACACTGGCGAACAATGGCCTGCGCCTGATGCAATGGGAGAGTGAACTGCTTGGCAAGGGCCTTGGCGGACTGATGAAAAAAGGCGTGGCTTTCGATTGGGGAGGAAAAATTGAGACCACCGATTTGACCGCCTGGTCGGCCACCGCGTTACCTTCTGTTAATAGGCCCGGTAGTGTGGTGTGACTGCGAATGTGTGCCACAA
>NW_020692304.1:0-6047 GCF_002925995.2 Terrapene triunguis
AATGGTGGTCAAAGCATGAAGGCACATATGAATCTTTAGCACATCTGACATGTAAATATCTTGCGACGCCAGCTACAACAGTGCCATTTGTAAGTTTAACTTTCATGATAAAGAGATTTACTACAGTACTTGTATGAGTACTTGTATGAGGTATTGAAAAATACTATTTCTTTTGTTTTTTTACAGTGCAAATATCTGTTATAAAAATATAAAAAATATAAACTGAGCACTGTACACTTTGTATTTTGTGTTGTAACTGAAATCAATATATTTGAAAATGTAGAAAACATCCAAAAATATTTAAATAAATGGTATTCTATTATTGTTTATCAGCACGATTAATCGCGATTAATTGTTTTAATTTCTTGACAGCCCTACTTCCTAAACAAACAAAGGATCCCCAAACTGTTTGGCTTGCATTAGCCCCAAAGGACATAAAAACTTGCTTATTGTAGAAGATTTGATTATAGAGGCTTTATTATCGAAGCTTTTCATGGGTGTTTCTCTTGGTTTTAAAGAAATGGGATTGGAGTTTAACAACGGCAACAATGATAGCTCCAGCCCATCTCCATTAACGTCTTCACTTTCCCCCCCGCAAAGAATAATTATCTTTAACACCATCTAAGAGCCTGTCAGGTGGGGGGGTTCCACCTAAAATCTCTCTCTAACTAAAGTGAAAGGTGTTGTGTATTTGGTTGTCGTGGTAATAGAATCTTGTGTTGCTATGGCAACTGAGTTAGATTATTAGGGGATAGCCCAGCCTGTTTGGCTGGCTGCTGGTTAGTGCTGTGTGTAGCAATAAATGATTGCTCCAAGGTTTACAGCTCTCTGTGTCTCCAGTGATATCTTCCTAAAACTGTTGCCCCCAAGGATATAACAATGTGGCAAGGAGGATGGGATATCTGTGCTGCCCCAGCAACAGAAGGAAGTAGAAGCTAAGGTACAAAAACAAACAAACAAACAAACAAACCTTGTTTGCTGCTGGAAGGGGGTGAGAACTGGCTTGTTTGCTCTGTCTGTGCAAACAAACTAAAATTATGGCTACACTTACAGGGCCACTGGAACCTTTTGAGGAGACTATAGTGCAATGGCATGTATATACTGAGAGTTTTGAGCTTTTTGTTATTGCAAATGACATTACAGAAGAGAAGAAGGTGCCAATATTCTTAAGAAGGGGCTAAGACCTACTCCCTGCTACGCAGCTTACTACACCCTGTTAAGCCAGGCACTAAATCTTACAGTGACATTGTGGAAATCATGGCATCCCATTTTTCTCCAAAACCACTGGTAACTGCTGAAAGATATAGGTTCCACAAAAGAGACCAGAAAGAAGATGAAACAGTTGTACAATTTGTAGCAACTTTGAGGAAGCTTGCAGAACACTGTGAATTTAAGGAGATGTTAAATGATGTCCTACGTGACAGGTTAGTGTGTGGCCTGCACAGTGAAGCTATACGAAGCGCCTATTGACAGAGGCTCAACTTACCTTACAGAAGGCCATTGATATTGCTGTCTCCATGGAACTGGCTACAAAGGAGGCACAATCCATCGGTGCATCCTCTAGGGTGCATAACGTGTCACAAGAACCTACCCACAAAACTGTGGGGAGTCAGGAATGTTACCGCTGTGGTAAGCCGGGTCACCCTGCATCAGAATGCTGGTGTTAGGACCTGGTGTGTCGACACTGTGGCAAAAATGGACACATTGAATGTGCCTGTAAACAAAAGAAAAAGAGGCCTGTGGTCTGGCCGACCAAAAAGGGAAATCTGCATACCCTAGAGCAGACCCAGGATGACCAAGGAGATATCTCCTCACAAGAAGAAGAGCCACTCCATGTTTTGTCTTTGGCAGTGGGCTCACATGAATACTGGGTAACCCTGTTGTTGGATGGCAAACCTATACGCATGGAACTGGACACCGGTGCAGCCGTTTCGCTGGTCTCAGAGACTGTGTATAAAGAAAAGCTACAGCATCTTCCGCTTAAAGCAACAAAAACAGTGCTGAAGACATATACGGGAGAAGCTGTGCCCATGTTGGGCACTACTGATGTTAAGGTGGAGCTCAATGGACAGGCTGCTAAATTGCCACTGTTTGTGGTGAGAGGTAATTACCCAGCCTTAATGGGTAGGTCTTGGCTTAGGAAGATCCAGCTGAATTGGGCAGAAGTGCACCGGGGGACTAAAGAAGAAACCGGTCTGACCACTATACTAAGGAAACATGCTGCTGTTTTTGGAGAGGATCTGGGAAGTATGAAGGGAATCACTGTAACATTGAACATTAAACCTGACAGTCAAAGAAAATATCTGAAAGCCAGAACTGTGCCATATGCCATCAGGCTGAAAGTTGAAGCGCTCTGGAGCGCCTGGTCACAAATGGAGTCCTAATACCAGTTACCCATAGCCCATGGGCAACTCTTATTGTTCCAATAGTGAAGAAAGATGGCTCCCTCCGGATTTGCAGTGATTTTAAAGTCACTGTCAACCCAGTGTTACGTGCAGAGCAATACCCACTTCCCCGCATCGATGACCTCTTCGCAGGCCTGGCTGGGGGACAAAAGTTCAGTAAGATTGATCTGAGTCAAGCGTATTTACAGATGCACGTTGATGAAAAGTCCCAAGAGCTGTTGACTATTGTGACACGTAAGGGGCTTTATCGATACTGTCGCCTACCCTTCGGAATAACATCTGCTCCCGCCCTGTTCCAGAGGGCTATGGACCAGAGCTTGTGTGGCTTGCCAGGAGTCCAGTGCTATCTGGATGACATCCTGGTCACTGGAAGGAATCAGGAGGATCACCTAAAGAATTTAGAGGCTACCCTACAAAGACTGGAAGAGTATGGACTGCAAGTCCGCAAAGACAAGTGTGAATTCTTCCAGCCCTCTGCTGAATATTTGAGACACATCATTGATGCTACAGGTCTTCATAAGGCCCCTGCCAAAGTTAAAGCTATTGTGGAGGCTCCCCCTCCTCAAAATGTTAGCCAGCTTTGCTCGTTTCTAGCACTATTGAACTATTATGGAAAGTTTATCTCACAGTTAGCCACACTGCTAAAACCACTTCACGAACATCTTGGGCAGAACAAGGCCTGGAAGTGGACTGAAGCCTGTGATGTTGCATTTAACAAAGCTAAGGATGCATTGCTAAATTCTGAAGTTCTGACGCACTTTGATCCATCCTTACCCCTACAGTTGGCCTGCGATGTGTCCCCTTATGGAGCGGGAGCAGTCGTGTCACACATTATGCCTTCGGGAGAAGAGAGACCTATTGCTTTTGCTTCACGCACTCTAAGCAAAGCAGAAACTAACTATGCCCAAATCGAATGTGAGGCATTGGGAATCGTTTTGGGAATTCGGAAGTTTCATCAGTACCTGTTCGGATGGAAGTTTACTCTTCTCACAGACCATCGAACCCCTGACTTCAATTTTTGGACCCCACACAGGCATTCCTCCATTAGCTGCTAGTCGTATGCAACAGTGGGCATTGTTGCTTTCCGCGCACACATGTGAAATCAAATATCGGAAATCCACTCTGCACAGCAATGCGGATGGTCTCTCAAGGCTGCCTTTGCCAGTCAACCGTCGAGATAGTGCCCAGAAGGAAATCTTTTACTCTGAACAGGTAGAGAATACACCCATCACCGCTATTCTGGTAAAGAAGGCAACTCGAGTTGACCCAGTATTGTCCCAGGTTATGGACCTGGTGATGCATGGAACATCTCGACGAACCTCTCTGGTCTCACCCGACCTCTCTGTCGAGGAGGACAGAGTTATCAATCCAATCTGGTTGTTTGTTGTGGGGGAGACGTGTCATTATCCCACCACCACTGAGATCACAGATGTTAGAACAGCTCCATTCCGGTCACTGTGGAATAGTGCGCATGAAGGAAATTGCACTAAGCTATTTTTGGTGGCCTGGGTTGGACAATGCTATTGAAGAGAAGGCAAGAGCTTGTATGTCATGTCAGGGTGTGAGGAATGCACCCCAGTGGGCACCCCTACATCCATGGGACTGGCCTGAAAACCTATTCACATTGACTTCGCTGGCCCCCTTGAAGGAAGCATGTTCTTGGTGGTGGTAGATGCCCATTCTAAATGGCCAGAAGTCTCTATAATGCAGTCCACTACTGCAGAGAGTACTATCCAAAAACTACAAGGACTCTTTAGTCGTTTCGGTCTGCCAGAACAACTTTTGAGTGACAACGGACCGCAGTTAGTCTCTCAGGAGTTTCAAAAGTTTATGAAGGCAAATGGGATACACCACATCACTTCAGCACCATATCATCCATCCACCAATGGATTAGCTGAAAGATTTGTGCAGACAATGAAACAAGCTTTGAAATCGGCAAGGGGACAATTATCCATTCAAAAGCATCTGGACACCTTCTTACTATCCTACAGAAACACACCTCCTGTTACGACCAAGGCATCCCCAGCCTTTCTAATGATAGGACGACAGCTGCGCACTTGCTTTGATCTGCTGAAACCTTCTGAACCCCGACAAATTGTGCAACATCAGCAGCAAGATCAAGTCATCAGGCGTGCACCCAGAGCAAAAGACCAAACCTTTAGCCCGGGACAGCTGGTTTTGGCTCGGAATTATACTTCTGGAACTAAATGGGTCCCTGCCACTGTCATCGCTCAAACGGGACCTGTTTCCTACACAATCCAGACTGCAGAGGATCTCACCTGGCGGCGACATGTAAATCAGCTGCTGCCAGGTCATACCAGTCCTCAGGACACATCTTCAGTTGAGTTGCCAGACTTCACCACCTCCGGCGAGACACCGAATCAAGAGTCACATGTTCCTGACTTTTCCCCTCCATTACTCCCAGCGGCAGAGATACCCCTCTGCCCAGCACGAGCTGATACCCCATCCTCACCCCTTCGCCCTACAAACCCTGAGCCCATTGTCAGGCCTGCGCCCAAGACACTTTTGGGTGCAACAACACCAGAAGTCCACCGTAATCCACCTAGAGACAGAAGGCCTCCTCGTCGGCTGAATCTTTAGCTAGGCGAACCCATGGTTACGGGGCAAAATAATCCCCGGGGTTTAGCCGGGAATGGAGGCAGTCTACCCTCCTTCTCTAGTTAGTGTTTGTTTTATTTTGGGGACATTCTTATTAAGGGGGAAGGAATATGTTGTGTATTTGGTTGTCGTGGTAATAGAATCTTGTGTTGCTATGGCAACTGAGTTAGATTAGTAGGGAATAGCCCAGCCTGTTTGGCTGGCTGTTGGTTAGTGCTGTGTGTAGCAATAAATGGCTGCTCCAAGGTTTAGAGCTCTCTGTATCTCCAGTGATATCTTCATAAAAATGTTGCCCCCAAGGATATAACAAAAGGGAACAAGGGATGTTCAAATTACAGCTTACTTTACATTTCCAATACTTTAATTTTTTTTCCTGCCTGTTCTGTATCATTAAAAAAAGGTGAAAAAGACTTAGGGCTTATCTACACTGGTAATTTACAGCGCTGCAACTTTTAGCACCGTAAAGCGCCAATGTAGACAGTGCACCAGCATTGGGAGCTGTGCTCCCAGCAGAAGTAGCTATGCCCCTTGTGGAGGTGGGTTTTTTAGAGCGCTGGAAGAGTTCACTCCCAGCGCTCTGCCACGACCACACAGGCCACGTTAAAGCGCTGCCATGGCAGAGCGTTAGCATTGCCAGTATAGACTAGCCCTTAGAATGGTTTGTTTGCCATGGTACTAAGCAACGTCTCTATACCAAACCCCAAACCTGGTTTAAAACTGTTTAATATTGGACAGTGACAGAGTCATGCTAACACTTTTGGGGCTTTTGGCCCATTTATTCCATCTAAATTAATATGTCAATGCACCTCAGCTAACTGAATCCATTCAGCTCCCCCCTCCACCGCAATGCACCCTGGCAACCACACGCAATTCATCTCTCCCACACCAAACGCATGCCAGAGTCCAAAAGCAATTCAGCTGCCTCCTCTCACAAGGCTCACCAGTGACCAAAAAACAAATCAGTGCCCTTCACCTGGTTCCTCCCCAACTCAGCTTGGTGAAAAAATAAAAATTCAACTCTTT